>NW_010333845.1:46158-86507 GCF_000700745.2 Antrostomus carolinensis
CAAGCGAGCCCCTGGCTGGAGCTGGGGAATGGCTGCTCTGTGTCGAGGGAGCGGTGGGAAAAAGATCAAAGTTCCCCAAGGAGCAGGCTGAGCAGCTCTGCTCGAGACAGTGGAGGACACGTTGAAGTGTGCGCTTGTTTGTCTGTGTGAGCGTGTGCTTGTGCTGGGGTTAAGAGGAAGAGGCTATAAAAGCATTAGCAGAGTATAGGGAGTTTTCAGCGCTGATATGTCATGTCTTTCCTCACTTAAAGACAAAAGCAGCACTGAACTCTTTCCATTTCCCAGCCTTTCGTTGCACGGGGCAGCGGCCCCAGTCTATTCACAACTATACTTTCTCTTTTTACTGAGGTAGTTATCTCTGTTAAAATGGTGTTAAACTCCATTTGAAGTTGCAAGAGATCATTCTGGACCTTCACTATTACTGGCTGCAATGGTCTGTCCCTTCATATAGCAAGTCACAGATGACTCTATCAGCTTTGGCCTCTGAAGTGGCAGAACACTGTCCCAAAAGTGCTGACGTCTGCCGGATGATGTGACACACGCTGGCGGGCTGCCGGGAGCGACGGGGGGCTGCTGGTTCTGCTGAAGGACAGCACAGCCCGAGCCGCTTCTGCCAGCTCCCAAAGTATGCCCCATGTCCTTTTGCTTCCTCACTTCCCTCTCCTAAGCAGAACCGGTGTTTAAAAGGGAAGGAAATAAATCAACACTGTAAAATAACAGTTCCTTAAAAAAATGCCTCTCTCTGTGGATAGCACACAGCTTGCTGAGCCCGTCTCCTCTGTGCCTCAGGCCTTTTGCCAGCTCGGTTCAGTTCCTTGCCAGAGAAGCAATGGAAGTGTGTCTGTCCACTTTGGCTTGCACAGAGCGAGGGTGAGCCCAGCAGCTTGGAAAACACCAAGCTGCCAAGACCCACATGGCTGCAGGGCTTTCAGCTGGTCCTGGCCCCGGCTCCACGCTGCCCACCTCTGCCACAGGACCCACCACTCCTGCCCTGTCCCTCTTCCACTCCTGCCTTCTACTAAGACACGTGTGGCCGGCAGAGAATAACCGACACTTTATTCTGCCTTGGACAATGCTTTTCCCACTCCTCTCAAAGCCTTCCTGTTTTTCTAAAGCTAATCTGGCATCTGCAAATGCATTTTAGTAATGGCACCTATTCAGATTAGTTTCCTTTTACACATTGATGAATTCCACCTGCTTGGAGCTCCCTCAAATCAAGGAAGACAGACTACAGATGTTCAGAGAGCACAGGGCCTTGGGTCTTTGATTCCCTGCACCATACAAACATGATGCTTGCATCTCCACCTTTTTTGAATGTATATATGCTACGTAAACTGTAGATAAGCCCACCTGCAAGTATACTCAAGTGGCATGTTAAACTGTTGGCAGTGCAGCTGTACTAAATGGTATTGTTTCCTCATCTGGATTACAAGGAATTTGTTTCAAATGGACAATGGATCTAAGCTTGAACTGCTCTTGTTTCCACTGACCCTCTCATATAAAACTGCAAGGCAGATCCTGGCACTGAAATACAAAATCCAGAGAGCTGTTCAGCTCATCCTAGCTAAGGGTGAAGCCAGCGTGTCCAGAAGTAAGTTGGTCCTGGACCTGTAAGTAGTTAAAAAAAAAAAGCTGTGGTGTAATTAGAAAATCATGTCGCCCGAGCTGTTTCAATTACGTGTGGTATATTCCTGTAGTGCAAAAAAAGTCTAGACAACGATTATACTGCCTTTAAAGATTCAGGATTACGATAGACAACTGTTTAAAGTTCCTGGGAACTGAAATACAGAATATCCTGCTCTTATTAAAGTGGTATGTTCTGCTCAGTGCATTAACATTTTATTTCAGCTGCCTTAAAATAGGTATGCAGATAAGTGTTTCTATATACATTTTGTCTTTCCAGTAGGTTTGCCATCTATTTGCAGTCTATTTTCAAATACACGCGACTTACTCTAGCATGAAAAGCCAGTGTTGAATCACACACATTTCAGCAGTCTTTTCAGTTTGTATATGAGGATTTATCGTCTTTAATTTAGCAAGTTTACAGAACATAGCCAACTGCTTTTCTTTGCTTCCAAATAAAGTATGGAAAGTACCGTCTGTAGCAAGGGAAGCAGAAGATGAAAAGGCCCATCTGGGTATCTTTTTTCTGTTGCAGCTGTTAAAAACTGAAACCCATTCTCTGTCAGAAAAATAGAATTCCGTAGTTAATATGAAAAGAAGTCTTTATATGTTATTTACATAATGCATAGAGCGTGTGGCTCTTTCAAAAACCAAACCCATTCCTGCTTTGGATAAAGAAAGACAACTGCAAGAAGAGCACAATGAAAAGACAACGGAATAGGAAGCTGGAAGATTACACAATTACATACGAAGTTCTTATTCTATGACTTACCTACCAAGCCAAAATAATGAAAAATATGCAAAATGGTCTCCAGATTTCGCATAAACAGTTGAATTACTTTGGGTGAGGTTACAGTCTCTATGTATAGGAACCACCAGGGAAGAACTGTCATTCAAATAAACAACTGAGTGCCTCCCCATGGCACCACCACAGGGGGAACCAGGCCTATAATGAAAACAAAGTTGTGTTGCAGGACTTCAAAGACTAAATGAAGTTTTGTGTTTTACCAAGATAAATCAAGGCACCATCTGTAAAAATGTGACATTATAATTTTTAGCATGGAGTATACACAATGCATGCTTGGTTATATCCAACAGCAGATGGGATCCAGGTGTTAGATCAACTAGAAAAATTATATAAAAAACCTGTTAATTTTGGAGGAGAAAAGGTATGAGCACCCCATGAAGAAAGGCTGAGAGAGTTGGGGTTGTTCACCCTAGAGAAAACAAGGCTCTGGGGAGACCTCATTGCAGCCTTTCAATACTTAAAGTTTGTTACAATTGTAACAAACTTTCAGCTTTTTTAATGCTTAAAACTAAATGCACTGATCATCTTGTTAAGGGAAATTTTGCTTTATAAAGGTACAGATTCCTTGCAAAGAATTGGGAAAATTAAATATATGTTTTAAGACTTTTCTGCAAAGACAGGGAGAGAGCACATGTCAATATTTACTGTTCTCACTAAGTCACTACAAGATGTTTGTTTTCATCTCTGAAAGTAATTTGCAAAGTGGAGTTTTGCTGACAAAAGGTTAACTCTTGAGAGGTGGTAAGCACCTGCTTCTATGCTAAGCCAGCAGAACCTTTTTCTACCTTGAATGCCCCAGGTCTGGCCAAGTGCCATTAACTCAATAAAACTTTTTAAAACTGAAAGGTAATCTAAAGCGGGGTGGGGGAAGAAGACCCATATATCATGCCTAGGACATCTTATCACATGTTTACTATCATAAAATCCTAGCACTGATAAAATGTTTCAAAGGAAGATAGCTGCTAGCCAGTCATCTCCAGAAGAGATTTTTCCACCTCTCACTTATTCAGGAAAGCAAAGCTTATGGCCTGTCCAGAACCCATCCCACATGTGTTCCTCTGCTTGTCTGAGGTTGGGAATCTGCATCCCGACCTCTCTGGACCAGAGTAGGCAGCCATGCAAACCACTTTGGGCTGAACCATGCTGCAGTCACTGCCAGGAGAAGGTGCTGGGGGGATGTCAGAGCCTGTGTGTCAGAGAGGAAATAACACCAAGCGCATTCATTCGAAGGTAAGCAGCAGCTCAGAAAAATACCAGCAGCAAAAGAGACAGAACGTGATCTGGCACAGGAAGGCAAGTGCTGCTGCTCCAACCTGCATTTCTCTCAGGCTTGACCAGGAGAGGGGCACATGCTGTACTGCCTGTGCTGCAGGGCAATCACTACAAGTTTCGTGTTTACACTCCACAACATATTGAAAAGTATTCCTAAATGTGCTATGGTTGTGATGCTGCCACAGAGGAAATGCAAATATTCATCTTGCAAAGTGCAGGTGCTATCTGAAGAAGGTATAGGCTCATCTTAACAGTATTAGAAAGATTTTAAAATGCAAAGTATTTATCACTTGAGATTCCAGACCTTAAACCTTTCTGCAAGGCAGGCAGATGTTTCTTCATCCCCCCAGCTTCCATACCCAACAAGCCCTCATAGGAGGATGGTAGTACTTAGCCTGTCACAATAATGATGCTCCGCTGCTGGGGCTGCAGGTGCAGGGCAAGTGCTGCAGCAAATGCCATAACAAAGTATGAGCCAAACAATGATGCCAGGAAGCGCTCTGAGGATACCTTCTTTCCTCCTTGGACATCTCAGTATCTCTGGTTTCCAGACCAAGGGCTGTGACTGTGTGTGGATGCTCATGCTGTCCTCTGCCTGCCCTTAGCCCATCCTCACTTTGGTCTGATCTACCCTGGAGCTGACAGAGAACTTCCTTCTTCTCTTGCAGCACATGAATGTTGACTGCAGTAGCTAATCTGTCTCACCGTTTCCATATGAAGAAAAACGAGGAAGGACCCTGTCTCCTGGAGGAAAGTCCTATCTGTTAACATTAAAAATCTCTACATACCTCACCATATTAGAAATGGGCTTTTTTACAGCTGAGAAATGTGTTCTGTGTGCCTTTTGTCCCTGTCCTTATTGAATGTGTATCACGATGTTTATAATATTCTTCACACAATCTTTATTCCCATATTCTGGTGAAGACCATCAGTGTTCACAAATGCAGAATAACTACTGGCAATTAAACTGCCAACACAAGCCTTCAAGAAACGTACAGTGGATAATACCCTCCTACCTATGTTTTTTTTATTACGTAGTACCTGGGGGTACCAGTCGATAGGAAAGGACACCTGACTCCTATTTGTGAAAATGGTGGTTTGTGGGTTACGATTTGTATGCACCAGTGGGATTTTGGAAGGAAACAATTCAGCACTTAAGCACATTTCACGATTTTCAAGTCTGGCAGGGGAAATATGTACAGTTGGCAGCCAGTCATAAGTGATGTTCCCCAGGGCTCAGTTTTGGGGCCAGCTCTATTTAATATCTTTATCAATGATCTGGATGAGGGGATTGGGTGCACCCCCAGTAAGTTTGCAGATGACACCGAGCTGGGCAGGAGTGTTGATCTGTGTGAGGGCAAGAAGGCTCTGCAGAGGGATGTGGACAGGCTGGATCGATGGGCTGAGGCCAACTGTATGAGGTTTAACAAAGCCAAGTGCCGGGTCCTGCACTTCAGTCACAACAACCCCACACAACGCTACAGGCTGGGGGAGGAGTGGCTGGAAAGCTGCCTGGCAGAAAAAGACCTGGGGGTGTTGGTTGACCACTGGCTGAACATAAGCCAGCAGTGTACCCAGGTCACCAAGAAGGCCAACAGCATCCTGGCCTGTATCAGGAATAGGGTGGCCAGCAGGACCAGGGAAGTGATTGCCGCACCTCAAGTGCTGTGTTCAGTTTTGGGCTCCTCACTACAAGGACATTGAGGTGCGGTAGCGTGTCCAGAGAAGGGCAATGAAGCTGGTGAAAGGCCTGGAGCACAAGGCTTATGAGGAGTGGCTGAGGGAACTGGGGTTGTTTAGTGTGGAGAAGAGGAGGCTGAGGGGAGACCTTATCGCTCTCTACAACTACCTGAAAGGAGGGTGTAGTGAGGTGGGTGTTGGTCTCTTCTCCCTAATAACAAGTGAGAGGACAAGAGGCAACGGCCTTAAGTTGTGCCAAGGGAGGTTTAGGTTGGATATTATGAAAAAATTCTTCACCGAAAGCATTATCAAGCATGGGAACAAGCTGCCCGGGGCAGTAGTGGAGTCACCATCCATGGAAATATTTCAAGGATGTGTAGATATGGTACCTGGGGACGTGCTTTAGTGGTGAACTTGGCAATGTTAGGTTTATGGTTGGACTAGATGATTGCAATGGTCTTTTCCAACCAAACTATTCTATGATTCTATATATGCCTAAAGAGATCAGGAAGATTATTTTTAAACATTTGATTTTTTTACAGCATTCATACAATTCCTCTTAAACCACTGTTTTCGTTTTTAAAATTAGCATCAGTATTTGTTTCCTGTGTGAAACCTGGTTTGTGTCTGACCAATTAAAGTGAAGATAAATGTGTCAGGAAGCTGTTTTCAATACAGTACCTCAGCCACAGAATAGAGCTTCTCTGAATAATTGAAATGAAAGTCTGTATCAGTAAAAATAAATTGCACAATTCAGTTGTTGCTGGAAAATTACTACTGAGATTGGCAACTTGATGCAACTATTTCTATTACTTTCTATTGCATTAGGTGAGATAATAATTACTTCGTAAGAAGAGTAGAGCAAACTTTATTTTATTCTGTATTGTGGATATCAAACAATGCTGCTAGCAAAAGATTGCCTTTAGGGCAGGAAAATGTTTTATTCTCACTCCTTTTCAGTCAACAGTCTTTCTATTGGTTCTGCCAACAAGGATGCCAATTACTGTCAAGTAACATTTTGGTACTGCTGATGAGATACAAAAACAAGGAAGCATAGTATGGTGAAATGAATTTACTGAACTAAGAGATAGAAAAATACCTTTTTTCTTTTTCCTTTTGCAATTGGACCTAGATTTCAGTGACAAGGGGGCAGGGAGGGGATGCGGGGCAAAGAGAGTACCACTCTTGCCATTTTACAGTTTATAACCCCAGTTCTGTACTGAGAGTTCTCATTTCGAGCTCCCTTCTTAGAAGAAGCCAGCATTACACAAGCCTTTAAAATGCACAGGTCATACCCACATGCTAAGGTGAACCCCAAACCAGTTCTGTATTAATTCTGCACTTTCATCAATATTCCTAACACTGTCTAGACAAATTGTTTCAGTGAAATCCAGAGGAGAACAAAATCTTCTGCTTTGGAGCATGCAAAAGCACATCCCCTGGTAAAAATAAATCCCAAGGTCATAATTGAGTCTTATTTTACTTCCAGCTTCCTCATCAAGTCAGTGTGAAATCCTGACTGAGTTACCTTTGCCCCAATAAAAGCTGAGCGAGGAAGATGACAGTACCTTGAAGTGAGAAGGCCACTTCCTCAGCAATCAACTAATTCCCGGTGCCCTGCTTGTCATCACTTTGTGAGTTTCAAATCTCGTTCTAACAGGGTGCTTTGCACATGCTCCCGACTGCTAGAAGAGGATGGGGAGAGTACAAATCCGCAAAACTCGCGAGGGCAATCCATAAAGGTGAGCAGGAACAGCTCAGGAATCTGCCCAGAAACCTGGCTTGGTGGGGGTAACATTATTTCCCCACCAAGGTGCACTTGCCTTAGTTAATGAAACAATGGTTGATCTGCAATAAATGTCACATTCTGACTATCTTAGCTGTGCAAAGATTTCAATAGCAAAGTAAGTCCAGCTTTGCATCAAGTATCAAGTTCTGATTTCATTTCCTCTGAAAAATCATCAATAGCAGCATAAATCTACTCCTCTCTTCTTTATTTTTTTTCCTTTTTTGAAGGCAAGTTTACCTCCTATATAATATACAGAAAATGCTTGGGTAAAAATAGGAATGAAATAATTGTGGCTGTAAAGAGGAGGGGTGGCATACCTGCCCTGTCCATCAAGCTCCAAGCAGTTGGCACTCTATAAATCGTAGGAAGCACAGGGATAATTATAGAACTGGAAGCTGATTACTGTAAACATTGAGAAGTAGCTCCTAGTAAATGGACACTAAAGATGATGTGAACATGATTACAACCATGAAGGAATCACACAGGTCACTTACGCCCCCATTTTTCTCTATTCCTTAAAACTAGATTTTCTCACAAAGCGACAAGCAACCCAGTCAATCTAGCACCTTGTATATTAACAACCTGTTAGTATCATGAATTGTGTGCTTTCTGTCAGAATTAGTGTTGATTTGACAACATTCAGATCACCAGGCTCTGATTACTTTCCCGTTGTGCATTAAGCAACATAGCTAACAGCTACTGCCAGCTTGTTCTGTCATCTCCTGGCACCCCTCCATCACTCCCAGAGGCCCTGCAACATGTTTATGGTGGAAAACACCTGGTCAAAGAAGGGCAACTTACACTGGGAGTAGATGATGACAATATGTAAAATGGGTTTTAGGGCCAGAGGTGTTAATTTCTTCACCCTCAGGGCAGTATGGAGAGAAAACGGTCTCCTCCACCCTCAAGAGAGGGAGGTCCTTGGTGAAGGTGCATCTGCCAGCCACATCGTGCTGGACCATGAAGAAATATTCAATTCCCACCTCAAAGAACTTACACCACCAGGACAAATATAACACTTCAGCTGAAAGTGATTCCCTCTTTCTTGCCCAAACATACTAGAACAACTCTGCAACATGATCAAGAGGAAAACTGCTTTTCTGGCATCAGATTGTGCTTTGCTCCTGTCCTCAAGATATACAGAACCTGTCATTTTTATTCTACAAAGAAAATCTAGCTTATTTATTGCTCTAATCCCTACTTGATCCTTACAAAGCTCTTTACCTCAATTATATTTATCACTGATAGTAAGTTCTATAAGTTAGTTACCACAAGTGTGGAAGCACTGATCTGCATCCACATCCTTATGTTGTTATTATCCAATCCCAAATTCTAGCTGTATTTTGCATTTGAGGCAGAATTTTCAGAACTAAGACAACAAGCTTTTGAAAAAGACATCCTCTTATTAAATAAAGTTACCTAGACTCCTCCCTGAAATTATTTAGAACTTCTGACATATTATGACCAAGAAGATAAGAGCCCCTCCACATTATTTGACCTGAAGAAAGTACTACACAAAAAAAGTGTGGTTTTTGCTACCTGGCAGTAGATTTCTCACCATGCTGTATAATCCCGTGCTCCAAAAGTCTGCGGCCGAGCTGCTCTGCCTCAGTCCGCGTCGTGGCCTCTCCTTCCTGGATCAGCCAGTCAATGAACTCTGATGCCACAAAGGTCCGTTCATACTTCACTCCTTCCTCTTCCCGGGCTTGCAAAAGGGTATTTTCAGAACTCATCAGCCTGGTATGGGGGGATAAAAAATTGGTAAGTAAAATGGTTCTTCAGAAAAGCAACTCCAGATCTGTTCTGGCAAATCTCACTGATATTAAGCAAACATATGTAAACCTTCCACTGACTTACTAAATCTTTCCTCGAGCTATCAGTCTGAACTTAGGATGTGAATTATAACTGCTTAGTCAAAAAAATTAGGCTTTATATCCCTGTGTGAAGTTATTGCCTTTTTTTGTTCCCTAAAAAACCCCAAGGTTTTTCAGTGTCACATTTTGCCTATTTAGTTCTTTAGCTTCTCTAAAAGCTAATGTATAATCAACTTGGAAACAAAATTAGCCTAAAAGCACCAGATTGTGACTAATGTGTTCAAAAATTCCTAATTAATTTTTACAGTTAGCAGGACTATGCCCTGAAGTCATGTAGATGGTTTTGAAAGTTCTCCCCATAAGCTTTAAAAGAGCTGCAGAAAAATTCAAGAAGAAGAAAAAAGGTAGCTCTGTGGTTTGAGTGGTTGATAAATATTTAGCGTCCAACACCCAGTGATGCAGCCGCAATCAGTGAAGTTACAGACCTGAACACATTTTAACATTTGAGTTTCAGAGTCTCTGTGTCTCAGATGGCTCCGTGTAACACCAGAGTTCAGAGGAATATCACGAGGTGTCTCTAAATCTCCTAGCAATTGGCATGTACTTAGCTTAAGTACACTAATAAAATTCTTCTCTGTTCAAGTAACCTAAAAAAATGATACAGTATAAAAAAAAAAAGAACACAAATCCTCAGTATTTTGTTAATGCAAAAATAACACTGACAGTTTGAAAGAGAAGACAGGTTGAAAGAAGAAATTATAACCACTCCCTTTCAATACAGACTCCCACTATAGTCTCCTTATTTATTAATCTCTTCTTTCTTCATAATTATCTTCTTGATTATAGGCTAATAATAGGACTAGTGGTAAGACTTTCAGAATAATAGCTCAAGAATGGCATGGTTATTTTCTTCCATGTCAGACTAACAAGTCCCCTCCCTTCCCCAACTATTTTGACATTAAGGGCATGACTGAACTACAACAGGAATATTCTGGACGTGTTTAATCTTTGCCCTTCAGATCAAAAAATTGATTTTCATGTAAATTCATATGTGGGCCATCTTTTTTTGAACTGCCAGCATGTCCAGAGTTCATGGAATATAATATCACCTCCTTTGGGAGGCATCAGAAAAATCTATGCCACAAGAACACAGAGAAAAGTTTAATTTGAAATTACGATGACAGACAGGACCCAGCCCTTGTGATTTCACCTCAATGATTTAATCCCTTGACTTTAAGTAGACGTAACCAGAAGCCTGAACTGACCGGATCTGACCACCAGGCAGCAGATCACCAAACCAGGCAAAGACTGCTCAGCCACAGCTGTATGCCAGTGGCAGATACAATGAACCGCTTGTTTAGATGTTAGTGTGTCATTGCCAGCACCTCTGAGCCGAGTAAGAACTAAGAAAGTCAAAATTAGCTGAAGTCAGGGATGAGGCCAAAAGCAAGAGTATGGGCCACAGGGGACAAGGGGTTGACTCCAGAACTCTTGCGAAGACTATTCTTTTCCATATTTTGATTTACAGACAGTGCTCCAAGGGACCATCTTTAAATGTGTCTCGTTCACCAGGCTTTTTTACCTCCAGAAAAAAAGCTCATGTCTTTTCCTACCATCTGCTGCATGGTTACCCAGAACTGGTTACCCAGGCTCTGCAGGCACCAAATAAAAAATCCTTAGGATTGTGTTAATTGTTCTTTGATGAGACTATAATTAGTTGACCAGCTCACTGAAGTCACAGATAGAGAGGTCCTTGAAAATGAGATGCTAATCGTTAAGATTTTTACAGAGACACAAAAGAAATTTGGAAAAATATCAAGTGGAAAAACACTCAGCTTGACATTTCACACCCTTCTGCATGTGCCCAGAATAGCACTGCAAAGGATTTGGACTTGTGAACAAACAGACACGATAAATTGACAGTTTAACAAACCCAGAAACAGCAATCCACAGCCTTACACCACTAACTGAAGTAAATCACTGCAACTCCATGGCTGTCAACAAAGCTGTACCAATTTATATCAGCCAAAAACCTGGGCTTTCATTAGCCAGAATTGGAAACTGCCTCTATCTCTTCCATTTTCTCCTTGTTTCAAAAAACCATGAGGATATTCATGCCAAAACATATTATTTGCTAAAACTGGTGTTATCCTGCATTAAGTGAATGTATTTAGCCAAACATTGAAATTCAAAGCCTTTTCAAAAGAAAATTTTAACCTTGTTTTATCTAAATAACTGCATCAGAGGATAAATTTGACTTAACCACTGATGAGTTAAAATGAAAGTGATTCAAAGAACACAGTCTCAGAATAATCTGAATGATTTCCTGAAATTAAAACAATAAATCAGCACTTCTTTCACTGTGAAATCTGGTTGAAAAATCTCAGTTGAAGTCAACATCAAGAGATGACTTTACAGAACTGACTAGATAGATCAAATAAGATAAACATGTTTCGTGTTCCACAAACCCCCCCCTGCAAATCTTTAATAAATCCAGCACAGACCTTTCATAGTTTGGGGTTGTTTGGTTTTTTTTAAATCAAGTTGTACAGGCATCCTATTTTTATGGTGTTTGCAATTCTCAGTAGGTTTTGGTCAGGCACAGGGGATTGTTGAACTGATACCATCCTTGGACCTAATAAACTATTCAACAATAAACTAGTCAACAATTTTCAGACAAGACTGTAGGAAATCCATTAGGTTTCATCTCTAGTTAGAAACTTGAACCTCAAAGTGTATTTACAGAAAGGATTAACAAAGTTTGCAATGATGTGCAGGGAATCTGAGCTGATTTATGATTTTCGGTGGAAGGGAGAATACAATCAGAGACTGATTTTAAATCTTCTAATTGCACAGGTACAGCCATGGAAGATGTCCACTGTAGGTGAGGAGGTAATGCCACAGGAAAGGAGAATACAAGCTATGAGGAGCTTTGTGCTCACACAGAAGGGAGACAGGGAAAGGGAGCTCCTCACCATGGGCACAGTCCTAATGTTCCCGTGACCTAGGGGAGAGCACAGGGCATTCACCCAAAGCAGCTGTCTGAACGCAGGGAACCTGCCTAACACATCCATTCCTCTGCCCATGCAACAACCTGCTGATCTTCCTAAAGCATTTTGCTCATTCTACGCATTGAGGGTACAAATCTGCATGGACTGATGTTGGATAACATGCCCGCAATTTTGGCAAGCACAAACTACGCTGGCTTCCAAACGTAACGGCGCTCCAGCCCTAAGGCAGTGGGTGGAGAAAAGCAGGAAATAGTATTCTGTCTGTCTTAAACCAGTTAAAGCCTAGTGAAGATCAGCAACATCTACAAAATTAGACACAGACCTGTAAAATATGTTGGATTCAGACAGATTTCCTTTGGCATGGTTGCATTTCTCTTGAAATTAGGCCTATAGGCATTCTGATAAACAAGTTGAATATACTGGTGACTTTACAATGAATACTTTTCCCCAGTTGTTGCCATTTGGTAACTATTTTAATTGCACTGCATTAATATTTGCTTTCTCAACACTATCAGCATATAAAAGATATATGACACATACAGGCATTTCATTGCAGAGCTCTTTCTGTAGTAGTCTGACTTTCAGTATTAGACTTTGAGTTTAAAATGCATCCAATGAAATGGCGAAGGACTTACTAACAAGCGTGCATGGACAAGGGACCTAACGACATCCGAGTGCTCTGCTGTAGCATGGTGTTTGCTGCAATAAACAAAGTGAAGGCCAGATAGCCCAGGTATCTGTTCTTATGTCCCACTAATATAAAATATTTGCAACGCTCCATGGAGAATTTTTACTAGCTTTGACTGTCACAGACTGGTTTTGAAATGCCACGTATTTTTAATCTATAGTATATTTAGCACGCAGGGCTGGTTTAAAAAGTTTCTGAACCCTTTAGATATGTTGCCTAGGAGCAACCACCTCATGAGGATGCAGTTATATTTAGTACAGGTGCTGCTTTTGGCATTAACTCCTTTTCCAAGATAGGAACAATCTATACTGTTACAAATATTTTTCTGCTAGTGTAGTGTTGGGCAAACTGGACACTAGACATTGGTTTGGGGATAGTTCTCCATGCAGAGAAACGGGGATGGAAGCAGACACTGGTAGAACAGAGTTCTTCCCACTATGGCTCCTCTCATGCAGAGGACTGTTAACAGCCTCACCAACAAAAAAATATTTTTCTAATGGAAGAATAGAAATAGAAAAATAGAAAACAAATAGGAAAAAAGGTTTGCCACTGTAGACAATTGATTGGCTTCTCATTGTATGGGCCAGGCCTGCAGGCACTGAGCCTAAAGGAGCAAATGCTGTGCTTAGAAAGGCACAGAAGATTTTGGAGGTAAGTGATTTAATTCACCTGTCCCAGTGCATCCAATGAAGGATTATTTCCAGCAGTGTATCTTCTTGTGGTTTACAGAATTTTTTTTTTTTTTTTCACTTTAAATAGCCACAGTCACTGACTCTCGGGGACTTTTATATGATGGGTGAAATGAAAGGAGTGGCATTTACAATTATTGCCTTATATTTCAGTTCAATTGCTCTTTCATCAAACTGACCTTCAGAGCCTTCTAACCTTGAAAACAGTATGTATCATCAGCTTTTAAACTTGGGATTTTCACAGTGCTTTATTCTAAGAGGGAAACAAAATTTCTCCAGCCAGAAAACACAGCACCTCTCCCTGCTGCTGCGTGCTTCTGCTCTAACTAAGCAGGAGAATGGGTGGCATTCAATCTAGAGCAATACTTCAAGCTTTTTGGTAAATAAGACATCACTACTTTTGCATTAGTTTGTAGCATATGCTAACATGATTTTACTCTCTGTGCTTGAAAGCATCATGTCACAAGCTCTATGTCCTGAATGAAAATGTCATTAATTATAGATTGGGAAATAAGGTTAAGTTGCCTAGTTATTTGATGGAAGTAATCCAGTGGGATATTCAGTATCTCAGTATAATCACCTGTTTCAAATCTTAATTAGATGCTCTTGGATGGGTTTTTTTTTTTAAATTACTTTTAATATAACCTTTCTGATGTAGACGTTTTACAGACTGGAACATTGACAATGAATTTCACCTATTATTTAAAATCATACCTCCTGGTAAAGCTGTAGTCTCAAGAGATATGTAGCCACTTGTTCAATGCATTTTGATGTACTAATATTTTAGGTCTTGTGATTTCAGTTTTACATTACAAATCATCCTTTAGTAATTACTTTTACAGAAAAGAGTGCAAGGGCTTAAATTTACATTAGGTTCTCATATAGGGTGCATTTATAACCCAGAACATCAGAAAATGCTATTTCATTTTAAGCAAAATGCTACAAGTGAACATGGTAGAAAAGCAGAAGAGAAATGGGAAAGAGGGAGCAGGGTTACCAACTAAAGTCACAGGATTACCCAGACCTATTCCTGCATGATTTGAAAGCTTCTGACTATTCAAAAACAGATTAACAAGTATCATTTGCCTCCCGTGGTGCTATTATCAACACATTATGGATACTGAATACAACATACTTTTCATACAGCCTTTGTCCTCTCATGAACACCTTCACCTCATTGTCCAGTGGAAACGTCCCATCGTCTTTTCGGAAGCGGTAGAATAGCTTGACATCCTTGAATTCCTTATGCTCATCACAGACTGAAATGTAAAATAATTTTTAAAAAGTCTTCATTTAGCAGGTATCGCTGCTGAACTTCAAAGCAAGCACGTATGGAATCTAACCCCCTGCATTTCTGAGCGTACAACTTCTAAAAATTCTAATAACTAATAAAAAGCTGGAGAAAACTTTCAGGTAGGTATACAAATTTCTAGGTGAGGGGGATAGATGTCCATCAGTTTTGTGAGTATTACTGCAAACATGAAGAGCAAAAAAAGCATCCATCTGCTATACACCCAGAAAACCTTCTGAAGAAAACAGGCTGTTAGCTTGTTCGTTTAAAAGGCCACCAGTGCAGAACACTCAACCGTTTAAGGATTGGCAAAATTCTTAAAGTTACTTGTATCAGCTGAACAATGCTGCAGGAGACCTGGGATTTCCTGCAGAAACAGTTAAAATCAAAGCCTTGTGCCCTCTTTAAATTGTCTCGATCACCCCGCCGTGCCAGCTAGCAAATGGTAGGTACAAATGGTAGGACAAATACCAAGAAGGGTTTATAAGACAGTAGCTGATGATGGGCTCTTGCAAATGCAGAAGAGAGCTCCAGCAAGGGCATACATGAATGGGAAAGATATCTCAACTGAGCTGCTCCTCACAGAGTTTTCAGCCACATGCACGGGCTCATCTGCACCACGGGAGCAGGAACTGGCACCCCTTTCACTTGACACAGGAGTTTGAAAGGATGCTCTGAGCATCCGGCAGAACGTGACTGTACCTCTCTGAATTTTCCCCAGCTCACTTTGTAAACTATTTTACTAAATTTGAGTGCAATCCATGAACATTTTCAAGAAACACCTGCTGTATGTGTAATACATTCACACATATATATAAAATCTGCATGGAAGTTACAGTGTGCAATTGGATCCTGAGATAGAAAACACCTGAAGGTTGTTAAAGCTTTAAACAAGCATTCAGCAATAAAACATCTATTGCTCAATTAAATTAAGTCACTCAGGCATCCACGCAACTTTTCACTGACATTTTCTCAACAGAGGATTAAGCAGTCAGATTTGACTACCCTATAATTACTTTATTCTTCAACTATCTACCATGAGTCCCGGTTTCCATAACAACCCAGAATTTTAATTTAATAGCCAAGCAGAAGCTGTAGAAGTGGCACTCATTCAATATGTGCATTTCTTACTTTAATTAAGGTGGTGTTAATGTACTGCAGATAGCAGCAGTATTGCTGCACATACAGTGACTCCTGCATAACGTCAACATTCATCTGTTCCCAGTCACTCAGTTTTCTCTTAAAAAAGAAACAAATGGTACATTTTGCCTTTTTGAAATGGGTCATACTATATGTTTGAAATCAAGGGCTTGGATCTTTGTTTGTGTGCTTCCCAGCCTTTTTGTGCATCAAAAGTCAACTAAATGCTACCACTGAACTGGAAGTCTCCTTTTCATCAGTGTAAATTGTTATTCAAGAAGCTGAAAGGAACAGATCTCAAACAGACAACAAGTGTAGGAGAAAATTAATCAGGGCACAGTCGGACCACTAACTTTCTTGCAGCTGTACCAGCACTAATGTTTGTGCAGCTGGTGTGAGGAACAGGGCTGGAGAACTAATCCACATGAGAAAAATGACCTTTTTTTGACGGCTGATTTTTCAGATGGGTTTTTCAGCTGGAAAATTGTGCTCTGGGGAGCAGGGAGGTGAAGGCAGCAGGGATAGAGGGGACAGGATCCATCTGGGGCTGCTCTGGAGGCAGGGAAGCAGCAGGACGGTCTATTCTGTCATTGGGAACATCACTCTGCACCTCTTCAGCCTCTCCATGTTGCTCGGGACACAGAGGACCTTGCCAAGCAGCACAGTTCAAGGGAGATGCTCCCTTTCTGGCAGAGAAAGGCTCCTACCTGTCCTATACCTGGTTGAAAAGCAGAAGCGGGAGTTCTCTGTTTCACAGCAGTCAATAAAATTTAGCTTAGAACTTTTTAGCATCTGATATTGCACTTACCATGGTGGATAATGCTGTGATCCAGTAATTTCTGCACCAGTTTAATTGCCGTCTCTCGGTCTGAGGCCTCTTTATGGTCAATCAGCCAGTCGATCAGCTCTTTGGCAACGAAGCAGTTTGGGTATGTCTTGAGGTGGTGCCGCCGATCTTTAATGACCTTTTCTTCATGCAGTCGGAGCCTGGGGGTCAAATCACCTTGTGAATATAATTTGCAAAGAGCCTCTGTAACCAGTAAGAGTGGGGCAAAGAGGTACCCGAGCCCTGCTCACAGGATGGACTTTGCAGGTGCTGGATGGAAGAGAAAGATTCGGTCGCACGTCCAACTGTAAACCCCATGCTTGGAAAAACTGGTTTTCTGGCCAGTGGAAAAGATTAGAAACTGAAGAACAGTGCAGCATACTAAGCCCATTAAAATACTTCCTGTAGGTCAATTAAACTGTCAATAATTTGGAATTAATTTTCCCACATTACCACTAATACATTCCATGTTACTCTCTTATTTTGCTGTATCACTGCTGTAGATTTTTTTTTTAATCTCATTCAGTTTTTTTAACTGTAGTTTCTTCCTTCATTGGGTAACTGCATTTTGCCTCCAGCTGCACAACAAGCATAGTATTTATGATTTAAAATTCAGGAAAAAAGCTGTTCCAACACAATGTTATCTAGCATTAAAAAGTTGCCTCCTACTCTAAATAAAGGGAAACTGATTTCTCACTCGGGGAACTGTTGGTAAACGCTATCTACCTGCAAAATCTCCCTCATCATCTTGAAAGCAAGTTGGTTGGCTGGGTTTGATATGCTTGGGTCAGAATGCAAAATCCTGATGAGAGTATTACCTTGTTACTAAAGGTTCTGCATCTTTATTTTTAGACATTTTTTCCCCAAATAAACAAAATGAGTAACATTATCAATAAATTAATGGATAGAGGTTTTTAAAGTTTTTTAAAGTTTTCCACTTTCTTGTTTCCATTTTAATAATTCTGGTTTTGTAGTGCCATGTCTGTACAACAGTTCTGAAGAAAGCACAGAAACCACAGTGCCTGGGCTCCTACCACAAACACAAATATTGTCAATAATTTCAAAGTGGTCAGGATCCTACATTATAAACACTCTCACTGACTTCAAAGAAGTTCTGAGTAATGCTGTAATTGTAGGGGGTACAACTATCTCTGTTTTCTAGAGAGGGAGATAGTGCAAAAAAGCATTAACATGAGCCTCAAGAAGCACAGAGCAGGAGTCCAGTCATAAGACCAATTTTCCTCTCAGTGTGATTCCAGTATGAAACAATTATTTATCTTCAGAAACAAAAAAGGGGAAAATATTTGTCTGAAGTCAGTGGAGAAAATATTATTAGACCTGCTAGAAAGAGTCCAGAGAAGGGCCACCAGGATGATCCGAGGGCTGGAGCACCTCTCCTATGAGGACAGGCTGAGCGAGTTGGGGATGTTCAGCCTGGAAAAGAGAAGGCTCCAGGGAGATCTTATAGCGGCCTTCCAGTACTTGAAGGGGCTACAAGAAAGCTGGGGAGGGACTTTTTACAAGGGCAGGTAATGACAGAACAAGGGGAAATGGCTTTAAACTGGAAGAGGGTAGGTTTAGATTAGATATTAGGATGAAATTCTTTCCTGTGAGGGTGGTCAGACACTGGAACAGGTTGCCCGGAGAAGCTGTGGATGCCCCCTCCCTGGAAGTGTTCAAGGCCAGGTTGGATGAGGCTTTGAGCAACCTGGTCTAGTGGAAGGTGTCCCTGCTCATGGCAGGGGGTTTGAAACTAGATGATCTTTAAGGTCCCTTCTAACCCAAACCACTCTATGATTCTATTAGGACATTAGACACGGCTTACATAGGCTTCTACCTAAAAACAGTAGCAAAGCAATGGTTTTGTTTTGCAGTATTTAGCCTTCAGCTACACTGGAATGGCCAATCTGTGATATGAATTCGAAACCAGTTTTGCAAACATAAATATGTAAAAAAAAAAAGGAATACTTTTATATTAAAAATACTGATAAATCAGATTAGTACTCTGGACAGAAGTGCTAGTAAATATCCCATGCATTGTGAAATTCTCTGAGCTAAAATACCTTTGCTTAAAGCATATTTTCCAGATGTGCTCTAACAGCTGTTGCCATACTTAGAAAGAAAAGCCTACACAGTTTTAATTATAGAACATGCAATTATCGGTATGTCTGACTGAGCTTTACATTTAAAATATATTCCAGGTTCTGTTAATGTTCACGCAGTCTCATGCTGCACAATAATTTTCAAGAACAAAAAAAAAAAAAGAAAGAGAGTATAATACATATGCAGATGGCTCAACCCAGCTTTCAGTCATTGGTGTAAGTCTAAATGGATGGAGTTCATATGATACAAGAGGGAAATTCTTCATCCAAACACTGTGTAGGAGTGTGCCAGGAGTGGTCTGGTTTTCTACAAACAACCCAGTAGCCAAGAGCCCCAGAACTGAGTACTCATGTCTTAAATTCTGACTGAAGGCTTTCCTGCAGTTAGTGAGCTTAGAAATATTTCAAGTTCTCTGTCATATCAAAAGTCACGATTTCCCACTACAACCTTCTTCCTCACTCAGAGCACTTACAGGGTCTCACTATGTACCTTTTTACCTATATTCATAAAACTCATAGAAATCTCATTATCTTTGTTATCTCCACCTACTTGCTGAAGTGGATCTAAATTTGCTAAGAGGTTATGAAATCATCAAGTCAAACAAAGTGTGACTACACAAGCCTCAAGAAACATGAAAAAACAAATTTATGCACAATTTCCAAAGGGAAGTGGGAACTTCTTCTGCAGTCTAGAGCAACTGTAGCCATACTGAATTAGGTCAAGGCTAGCTTATTTGAAATAAAGACGAGAAAGGGAATTCAGATTTTCTCCCTGGTGGTGTATGCTGTTCTCCCTGTCAGGGTTCCTTCACCCCTGCAAACCTGCCAAAAATCAATGTTTATGGAGGAAAAATAGCTCAATAAATTGAAATTGTTCCTATCATAAACTACAAATATAAAAGCTTCAGGTAAAGTTATTGAGCATGTATTGCGATATGCAAATCAAAAATTTACGCAAGAATTGTAAAAATGTGCCTGTGTTCAGCCATATTTATTAGAAGCCAAACCAAATGGGGTAAAAAAGGAAAAAAATGTAGTGGTGAAAGCAATTATACACTGGAACCAAGGCTCAAGCGAAGTGACAAATTCTTTATCTCTTGGCATTGGGAAACAGGCTTCTCACCAAAAGATCTTGATGTTTTCCATTTAAGTGACGTTAATCACTTTTTGTCAGCTAGTCTGCATGATGACTGGAGAAGACATAACTTGACACCAGTCATAATTCTCTTGCTAGAAGTTCTTCTCAAGAGCTCCTCAGGAGAATTAGCTCACTGACAAACCCTGGCCAGTTTGAGGGGAAAAGGGGGAGAAGAGAGAGGGCAAACAAGGGGTGATGAGGGGACACCTTGATTCAACAAGCCTTTAAAAAGTTGTCCCTCTTTCTACAACTTAATGGCTTAACTCCAGAAAACAATCTTGTGTACACTAGGACATCATCCATATGTAATTCCATATATTATTCAAGATTACCTGCTGGATTTTGCACTTAGGGCCACAGTTTCTCCTACCTGCAGAAGACAACGTGAGGATTAAAGTGTTTGAGCAATTGCCTGTGAAGTGTAGCAGGCATATGCAACCCTTTAATACTGCCAAATTGATACCCATGACTCTTATTCATGCTTACAACAAATACACACAGTCTATATTTGCATGCATGCATGCCAGAACAGTTTTCCTGGGGGCCTGTCTAAACAGGAGTTGCTCCTAATTAACAACATGTAGGGACTCTTATTCCAAACAGAAGTGCCTTATTCCTGAGTAGCATGGAACGGGCTAACCTGGAACACACTGCTCCTGCTTTGCAGTTAATGTGTTCAGAGTAATCAGAAACAATGTCATTTGCTGAGAGGCCATTAGGCTTTTTCTTTGCCAACTGTCAGAAAAGTCATGATAATGGAAAAATCAAAATCTTTGCTTAAAGAGTGAAGAATCAGACACTAACTTGGGAAGAAACCACTCTTGCAGCTACATGAAACTTGCATTTGGTTTTCCACCAGGGAAAGTACATGTTTTGAAGTTTCTTGCATCTTCTTCTGAACCAGTGGGTAAGGATTTTGCAAAGGCAGTGCCTGAGAAGGAGTCTAGCTTTCTTTTTAAACCACAGAAAAGGCCAGCCCGCTCGCTGGAGACAGTAATTATGTCACTAACTGGACCATGGTCCAAATATCTCACCCACATATTTCCCTCCATTTAGCCTCGTAGTTTGTGCTTGGCTAACTTATATCTTGCAGAACACCATCCAGTCCTGATTTCTGCGCATGAAAAGACAAAAAGCCTCCTGCTCTTCTTGGTAATTTTCTGAATAATTCATCTACGATTCCTTAGTATATTCTGTATAGCCCCTATGTTTATCCTAGCAAGGCTCAGTAAAAACGTACAGGAAAGTTTGGTTCCTGACACTCGACAGACAACATGTTATGAAGACTTTCATATTGTGCTCCACTCATTCACCTCTTTTAACCAGTGAGATACCTCCCTGAAGCAATCATACACACACACATACATATGCATACATATAGATATGATATATGTGCATATATGTGCATACCTATTTGCAAAAATATATCATACATATACAAAATATATATCTAATTTGTATTATATATGATCTATCTGTACATATTGTAGATTATTATATATATTATATATATACACATATATATCACAGAATACATCATTATAGAATGACTTTTTTTAATGGAAGAACAAAACATCAGTGAAGAGACCATTTAAAATGCAGAATTTACTAATTACTGAACAATATACACTGATGTTGTAATTGGTCATGGCGCAAAGTGCATCCTACCCCAGAGTGCTCAACCACCGCTGATGAGTTACAGCATGCTCAGGAGTTACTGCTGCGCTACACCTCGCTTTAGCACATACCCTTGGCTTCAGGGACTGTGGCTGCACAGCCCAGCCCGAGCACTGCTTGTCAACGTGTGCACTGAACTACTGCAGTTTTATCACCTTAAGGTAAACTCTGAACAAAGCCATGTTAGATCCCTTGAAAAGTGGTTTCTGTCATCTTCAAATTCATTCACAACTTTCATATATTTGGAACTTCTAACAGAGGAGGATTTACTTATTTCCAAGTAAAGCAAGACACAGTGTCCTTTGTGACAAAAATATGTGGACAGAAAAAGATATCTTGCCAAAGATGAGTACAATTAATGGTGGCTAAAGAGTACTGGTTTTCCACATCTCTTCTCCAGGGACATCACAGGTGCTCCACTTGCAGGCAGAATTGCCCCGTTCTGTTGGAAACAGAAGAGTTTTGTATCCTCTCAGAGATCACAAAGTTTGTTTTCTGAACATAAGCATTATGACCTGTATACAGCACGGCAGACAAGCATCTTCCTAAAAGATGGCATCTTCCAAAGTGTCTCAGTGACTTCAAAGCATAATTCCCACTGAAAGTTAAAAATCACAGGTCAGCTGCAGACCCAATTCATTACAAAATGAGTGAATATATGGCCATGTTTGTGTATATATACACACTCAGGAAAATACAGAACTACATGAAATGTCCTTTACACTAAACTTTTGCATTTGCACTGGCAGCAAAAAAAAAAAAAAAAAAAGTCAATGAGAATATAAACTTTGTCCACAGAGGCAATTGCGAAGATACTCTGCAAATGCGGTGTGTATTGCTGGGACAAGCATTTCCAGCTGGACTTGCCAATTCTCAGCTGAAGTGTCAGCGGTTTGCTGCTGTCTGTTCCTCTTTCTATTTATGCTTCAGCTCTGCAATCACTTAGTTCTGTTACTTGATATTTACAGAAGCTAAAATACCCTTTAAAACATAGGGTCATGCTGGAAATAGGATGAAGATATTTCTGTATTGGTAGCTCTGGCAGAGAAGGAATTATGAAACACATTTGAAACAGGGTTAGAGAGGGTGTCTTCAAAGCAGCTCCTGATATCCGTTCTCATAATTGTGTATCTCTGCTTTTTTGCCCACAGCCATGTAGTCAATGTGAGGAGATGCCAGAACACAGAGCCAGAGAGATTTCAGAAAAACCATCTCCTGGCGCACTGCAGAGGAAAGCCTAAAGCTTCCAAAGAAGTGACAGTCCACCAGTGCTCCTTTGGCTTTAAATAAAACATTGGGGCTGCCTCTTTTATGAAATCCTTTTTTTTTTTTTTAAATTCAGAAAGTAATAAGGTTACTGAGCCTGCAACTGAGCATACACAGGGACATCCCCAGTGCTCATGACACCTCACTAACACCAGCGAGGGTCAAAGCAAGCTCTGGGGAACAGACCCAGGCACGGCTCAGGGTCTAGGATGAAATCAAAATGGCATCTCCTGGAGAAACTCTTTCAGCCCACAAACTCAGGCCAGAAATTCAAACCCACAGCCTCCCTCTTCAGTTACTCGAGACTGCAGAGGAAATTAGATCTGTGTGTTTGTATCGATCTGTCATAAAACTAGAGACTGCTTGCAAAACCAATGTTTGGGTTTTTAAACCTCAAAGGTGTATAATCTGAGCCTGTATCTGGTCTTCATTTAAAACAACACAGCATAACATTGTGGATCTGGTAAAGCAGTGAATGTAGATAGGATTTTTAGATAACTTTTATATCAAGTTTTGGAATGTTTACGTTGGCATTTCTTCTCGAGTTTGACCCTGTAAGGGAAAGGAACATGCTCAGTGGTCTACTGACTCCCCTCCATTCTTCTATTTGGGCTGTGATACACCCACACGTGAGGGTAGCCTAACAGTATCACCAAATCAGAACAATATTTGTTCACCTCTTTTAAAACTCGGTATCTTTATGGTTACAGGTCTAACGACACTTTCTCCTCATGTCCACAGGAAGCTGTGAAGTGGCTTATCTCCCTGCCTGCCAAGCCATTTCCCTTTCATTTCACTTTTAATCAAAATCTGTACAAACACAAATATCACTTCCAACTGCCTACCCACTTGAACCTTGAGAGCTGTCTCACTGGAAGGCATAAAACCAGGCTTTACAGAGATGAAAACACAAAATTCAAGCAAGTTACTATTTCACCTGCCCCGAGTCATAACGAAAGTGGAAGTCTGCCTGACTTGCTCCGGCTGCTTGCTTTCTGGGTGAAGCTGTCAGAACTCAGGAACTCACAGTTCTCCTCCTCTGTAAGGAAGTCAAATATAATTGTGCTTCTCACTCATGTGCAGATGAGCTGGGAAGCATGCATGGGACGAACGCGTAAGTCAAGGTCTATGTGATACTACTATGTGGATCCCCAAAAGAACAGATGTACTTTTCACTGCAGAATATACCATCCATCAACTTTGCTTACATCCATCAACTACATTTATTCACAATATTTTTCTGTGTCTCCATTGCCAGGATATTCTTAGGCTTGCTAAATCAGTAAGTACTGTGGGGACTAATTTTCAGGGTGGGGGGAAGAAGGGCGCTGTCTTCTCAAATCTAAAGACATCCACCAAAACTGAGAAGGGAACCACGGAAATTTCGAAGTGCAGACCAGAAATCTTAGGATAGCTGTTGTTATAGCCATCCCTTGATTGGATTAACACAGCAGCCAAAAGCCCACCAACTCTCATGGATTTATGCTGAAAATTACTCTCAATAAAGGAAGTATTTTATGGATAGAAAACTGAGGAAGGAGCAGTGTAGGTATCAAGGGGGGACAGTGAAAATCAATTAAATCTATGTCAGGGAAAGTAGACCTGTTATCTCAGTAACATGGCTGGGAGAGGTGAATGTTCCTTTGAAATGCTAAATGGGGCAAATATGGGTCAAACAGCCCAAGCCCTACTGCTACAGCTATTCCTGCTAGCACTGTTGTTCAGGAACCTGGAGAGACGGATCAGGAACTGGAGAATAGGGTGCTGGACTGCAGGACTTTGTCAAGAAGAGGGGTGAGGACACAAGAAGTTGTAGGTGCCAGAAAGTCCTACTGTGTGACAACCACACTCTTGCACGTAAGTTGCATGCCAAGGGGGTAGGGGAGACAAAAAAAGCTACAGGCTGAGGTCTTCTATGCACCAATGCTGAGATCTCTGTTACACTTATGCACATGGAAAAGCTGAGTATGACCTTGCTATGCTCTTGCACTGCATGCAGCAGGTTTCAGACCTCCTGAGAAACGAGGAGGTCTTTCCACACACCCATCTCCCAGTGTACCTGGGGAAGAGCAGATCCGTAACACCCAGAAAGCACCACAGTATTGAACAGGTTTGCACTGCAAACAGTAAAAGGTGTTGTTATCTGCCAGAGGTAACCCAAGAAATCCATGGGAGAACTGAAATTAGCCAAGTGCCTTATCTCAAGTTCAGTTGTGATATTTCTCCCACCCTGTCAATGAGTGACAAATAGTTTTGCCAAGACGTTTTATGGCTTTGGGTAATCCCTGATCTCAAGGTTTTTCTAGGCATGGCTGCTCTCAGTCTGAGTGTCGCAGACCCACAGGAGATCTTCTCCCTAATATTTTATGCTCCTCAGAGGGGAACCAACCCTTTGCACTCCTTTCAGTGGTCCTGGGCAAACCTGCTGAAAGCAAGAAAAAAATTTCTGCCTCATCATTAATAATACACCATACTGCAGTAATATCTCAATTGCTTTTAGCAATTGTTTCCCATCTCTACACAAAACCCTTAACCAGTTACTGTGCTGTGTAATCATGAGGGTCATTAAGCACAAACAGCAGTACCTGACAGGTAATAAAATGAGTAATAAAATATTTAGTGCTACGTACTATTGTCAACAAACCCAATTTTATATTGAGGCTATGATTCAAGACTTTTTACTCACAAGAAATACATAGATTCTTCTTAGAATTAGTATAGATGCAATACTCTTTCAATATACAGTATGCTGTATGAAAACCATCACACTTTGTTTATCTCTTCCCATTCTAAACAAATAGCTTCCTTTTTTTCACATTCAGTATAACCACATTACTGAGCTTTATTTTTATTTTGAAGGAAGCTGTGAGAGCAGTAACTGAAAAATACTTACTAGAAAAAACACTCTGTATAGAATTTCTTTAAATAAAAAAATAATCTTACCATATTTTGGCACTGATTCATACTTTTTTTTTTACCTCCTACAGCTGGCAATACCGCAACACGCAGGATGCTAACACTGACAGAAGACATGATTCAAGGGAACTCAAGGGATTCAAGGGTGTTCTTTCTACTGTCTTCCAGAAGTTTATTGAAATCCAGTGGCTGACCATTAAACTATAAAATAAAACTGGAACTGATGTAAATTTTTAAGCACTGAAAGTAATGATCCATTTGACTGGCTCACCTAGAGGTGATTAAATGTTAGTGGATGACCTTCACAGTACGAAAATAGAAATGGGGGAACAGGTAAGACTATAAAATGCAAGGCTGCGCACTAACAACAAAATGCTCTGCTGAAAACTGAGAACTTGGAGGCTGAAAGCAACACAGAGTAAGAAATCACTGAATATGCAGTAGCTAAACTTTTGCTAACCACAAGCTACCAACAGGCTGAGACCATACCAAAATCAAAGGCAATCTTAGGGTGTACTACCTGAGATGTTTCTAGAAACTACAGGAAATCCAGTTGTTCATGTAATTGCATAAAATGCTACAGGACATCATCTAAATATTGTGCATTGTTCATGCCACCCTTATTCAAGAATTACAAGCTCAAAGAAATGCAATGAAGCAGTGCTACACTGGTTTGAGAATGATGAGCCAGGCTCATGAGCAGAGAGAAAAACATACTGGCTTGGGAGTCCAGCCTTATCTAAACAAAAAGTGAGAGGAACAGAACTGTTGTCTATAATCTTTCAGGTGAGTTAAAAGCAGAGTGCAAGAAAAGCTATTTAAGTGATGCTGAAGGATCCTAAGGTAAAAATTAGACCAAGTTTTGGAGCAAAATTTTCTAATTGTTACTTGAGGTGAGAACTTATATAACTTTTAGAGAACTGTAATAAATATACCAAAGGATTATGTGTAATAATATTCTGCAGAAGACCTTCCAGTCCTATGTTTTGTAATTACATGATTTACACTGATATCTATGAACAACTGTGGGAACACTACATCAGAAGCTGGCCTTGATTGCACTATACCAGGACTCACAGCCTTTCTACAGTCCTGTTTCATGTCAGCTGCAAAAAAGAAAAGTTCAAGTACTGCCTATATTAAGACATTTGCTGTTTATATTAAGGCTTTTAGTAAAAGTGGGTATGCAAACATTCTTTATGTGCTTGCCAAAGCACAGGAGCTCCAAGTATGACAAGAGACGTCCATATTTGTGCACATGCTTCCTTGCTTTTGCAAGAGGGTATTACTCCTTTTTCATTTTTACTGCACAAGCATAGAAGAGTCCATACACGGCTGACTGAAGGGACAGATACTTAACTGGCCTATTATCGTATAGTCAACACCAAACTAGTGGCATGTTTTCCTTCAACGCCTGAGAGAAATCCTACAACCTTCCTGACACACAACTGTGCCAAAAAACGGCTGGGGATCTACTGTGAGGAATCCCATCAGTGGGCCAGCAGCACCCACAAAGGCCAAGGGTCTGGTCTGCATTCTTGCTAAATCAAAGCGTAGAAGCCAGGAGGAGCTGCAATGGCAGAGGATCCCTCCTCCAGCTCCATGGCCCAACTCTGCATTTTACCCTTGCATGAAGTCTCTACATGTCTGTACTCAGTTGGCTTTCCTGCCTTCACGTGCAACACCCAGTCATTCTGCTGAGACCCAAATCACCAGGTTTGCAGGAACCTCCAGCCCTTCATCTGAGATCTTGTGAAGCTACCACAAAGAACCTGGCTATAGAATCATAGTCACCCTGGTCTTTTTAAGCCTGGAATTTGCCTAATTTTACATAGTGGCATATGATTTAAAAAAAAAAAAAAAAAGAAATTATATAGAGTATGTAATTATTAAGGTAAATAAATCAAAATAGGATAGAAGCCGAATAGACTCATGTTACGGCCCTTTTCAGTTCCCTTAAATTGTCATGTATGCTGAAAAAAACCATTGCTTTGAGTGCACAATATGTGTAATGAGTGTAAAAAGCCAGTATGACCTTCAAAGCCAGCTGAATGCAATAAACCAGTATAATTCTAATTAACACTGTGCTCATTTATATGATTTTCTTAAAGAGAAACCTGTAACATCCAATAAGGTCTCACTGTGAATGCCAAATGAAAAAGAAAAGAATCAACATGTCCCACAAAGCTATTGATTGCCCCAAACTACACTGAATGAGTTCCAAAAGCAACTATGCCAAATGGTAACAATGATTTTACTCAATAATTCCACAACATAACACTACTGTATTCATTTTTCAAACACAGAAAGGATTGCTCTCTGACACAAATGTTCTAATGATAAAGAAGCATCCTATCTGCTTTAAATCTTTTTCTCTATCTAGGTCATACAAACATGTAACGTGAAGAATTATGGTATATGAATTTAAGGGGATTACTCAATGACATGAAGTTACTCACTGCTTAAATTTTGGCAGGCTAATGAAGAACTTTATCATTAAGGAAAATGTATTCATAAAAATCCTAGTTAAAGACTAATTCTATTTAAAGGAATTCACTTTTGCAAAAATCTAGCCCAGAGATGGTTTCTTTGGATGAGCTCAGCAGTTTTCTTCATCTGATATATGATATGAACAGATACACAGCTGCTGTATAACCACTCTTTATGAATAGTTCCTTCTGTCAGGATGTTAAAAAGGATCTTGTCTTGTTTGATTAGGCCTTGTTAAATGTTCACAAGTAGATGAGCTTTGAAAAGATAAATATTACAGAAGCGTTCTTCCTCTGCTCTTAAGATTAGATGCAAATTTTCCTTTAAAATAATAAATAAGACAACAATTCTAGGCAAAATTCTCTCTCTGTGCATGCAGAAAGCTCAGTGAACAGGTATTTATGTGCTCTGTCAATAAATTCAAACTGTGACTTCATACAGCTTTACTAACTCAGAACATGCACCCTGACCCCTATTAACCAAGGAACGGCATCAGCTTTGCATACGGTATCAGCCGCAGTTGAATGCTGGCAGACTTAGATGACAACAATATGGCTATGTTTACAGCATGCTCCAAACTCTGGGTCAGGCTTGAATACAAAACACATGTTGCACAGACAGTCGGGGACAGGCTTTAGACGGGCAACAGGACAAGAAGAAGTGAGAGGTCGGGGCCTGCACTGACTCAGATATTCACCTATCAGACTCAGATATTACACAGACTCAGATATTCACCTATCATCAGTGTAAATGGCCCAACACCGTGTGTTAATACTAAATCCAATTCATTTAGTTAAGATGAGCCTTGACATCACCTGTCCTGAAGAAAGGCAAGATCTGTAGGAGCCTGCGTATGGTTGCTCCTCAGATGGTGTCAATGACCATGGCTGGTCAGATGGATGGACCATAGGCACTTGTAGTTACCCAGACACATGGAGGCATGCTAAAGAGCATGCCAAGGTTTAGTCCATCACTTGCCCTGGCTATCAAAGCACAATACAATCAGTAATAATTAGGTCTTAATTTGAACGTAACTGCAAGGAGTATTCTGAATGCTGAACTACACAGGATTTCAGTCTGTATGTAAGTAGGCTGTGCATATGTGAACTGCTGAAACTGCAAAGTGACAAAAGAGAAAGCAACAACTTTAATTGCTTTGTGCATACTGAAAGAAATATTATTATTATTATTTTGAAAAAGGTGGGATAATGTTTGAAATTAAATCATTGATCAAGTAGTCGACACCTTTCTGTGCCTTCTTCCACAAGTCTATCACTTTCTGAGGTGGAATACTGATATTTTACATGAAAAGATGCATTGTGTGTAGTCTTCAGCCTGCCAGCACCATGTCACAATTTCTGGTCCACTGGAACTTTTCCTTAGCCACTATAGGTTTAAATAAATTCTTCCCTCTGTGTTTATTGTGCTTCTCCTAAACAGTTTACGCAATCCTTTTTTATTCCTCCTTTGCCCCAGTAATGTGTTTCCCAAGGGTACTGTTGTTACTGGCCTCATATAAACTCAGATGTTCCGTATTCATCAGAAAATAAATCAACATAGAGTACAAACATATTTCATGTGAAATTATGTAGGATACACTGTTTCAGCTGGTGTTGATTTACAGATTTAACCAAAAAAAGTCATATGAAGTTCTTAATACATTAATTTGGAGCAGCTCTAGCCTCTCTGTAGCCAAACAAAGTGAATGCAAGCAATTATCTTTCGACCACTGCTGTTTGATTCATTACACTAGGCCCAAAGTATAGCACTTGGAAAACCTACCACTTTATAGAAATCTAAAATAATTAGATTTCCCTCTGTTATGAAATATGTTTAAAGGATCTCGGCCTTGCAGCATTGTGTTTAAAAAAAGTGACAAAAGAGAAAGCAACAGATTTAATTGCTTTGTGCATGTTGAAAGTAATATTATTTTGAAAAAGGTGGGATAATGTTTGAATACAGGCCTGATTTAATCACACCTTTGTGGAAGGGCAAGGGAATATATCTCATTACCTTCCAAATCAGATGATATTCCCTTCCAAGGGAAGAAAGTGTTAACAGATGTAACACCTTCTTCCCCCTATGCTGGACTGAAAATCCACTTTCCACAAGCAAAACTGGAGCCGTAGGACTATGGAAAACCAGGAATTTATGCACACAAATGAATTGCCAAACTGGGCCCTTTGTGCACAGCGTGAGCAGATCTGAGAGCACTCTATCTGTCTGTTGTATCACTGTGCAGACAGTGAGAACGGAGGAGCAGGTGGCTTGCCCTGAGATTCCTGTTCCTCTCATAATGCCAGCACGGCACAGCCAGCAGGATTTCTGTCACTAATATGATCTACTGGCCTTCCAGCAGGCATTACTCTGTACACTGCCCCAAATCTTTTCTCTATTTTCATTTTTCAAGGACTGATATGAAACTAGTATGTCCTAAGTATTGGCTTCTGTCCCCCAAGTTCTTAATAAATGGATCTAGAGATAACCTCACAGACACCGTGAAAAGCTCTCCTGGTAGCAGGAAGAGTTGAGATGTTGGCATCTTATGAATCTCACATGATCTGGGGTAAAATCCCGGCCTGACTTAAGACAGTGAAGTCAAGGGAATCAGGTTCTCACCTTCACATCTTCATAAAAATCTCAGTTGAAACAGAGATTTCAAAACTTTGTGTGCATTCATTTGGAAACGGATACATTTCTCGACCTTAATTTTACTTGAAAAGCTGGACAACATGAAAGGAGTGGTACTGTCAATCACTGCATCCGTTGTACAAACTAACCCAGCTCACTGTGCACTGAAGTAGGTTAGGAAGTATTCTCACAAGCCCTCCCACCCATGCAACCAAGTGGATAATGATCTCTGGTTACCAGCCAGTAACAAAATGCTGATAATATCAGCCACCACTGCTTAAAGAAGACATCATACTATGCCTTCATGAAATATAGAGTAATCCCAGTTGTAAGAGACTTCTGGAGGTCACCTGGTCTAACCTATATTGAAAGCATGTCCAGTTAGTACAAGTTGCTCAGGGTTGTGTCCAGGCAAGATTTTAATATTTCCAAGCTTCTCTGGGCCCTTATTCCAATTTTTTACTTACCCTCACAGTGAATAATTCTTGCCAAATATCTAATTAGAAACCCCTTTTCAAATTTTGCCTACTGCCTCTTGTCCTATCCCTGTGCACCTTGAAAAGACTCTCTCCCTGTTGCCCTACACCTTCTTGTTTAAGTAGCTGCAACCAGCAGTAAGATCCCCCTGAAGTAAGATAGGGTCTGGCGGCCGGAAGATATCGGGCTGTACGGAAAGGTAAGACACCCCCCTCTCTCTCCTAGTAGCCAATAGCACTTAGCCTGTGATGTAAGCAGGTGGAAGTGACGTAGTGAACCCACACCATATAGTACTGTGTCGCACAGCATTAAACGCCATTTGCAGCATCCTCATATTGGTGTCAGTGCTCATTGGCCCAGAGACGGGGTGTGTGTTTGTCTCTGTGCCGCCTCGACCGGACGGGACGTTGCGGGATAACAACTGCAACATCCCCCTGAGCCTTCTCTTCTCTAGGCTGAGCAGACCCAGCCCTCAGCATCTCCTTGTATATCACGTGGTCCAACCCAACTCCACCCTGAAAGCCGGCCCTCCTTGGGGCTTGCTTCTTGTACAAAGACAACTTTTGCTGTCTCTTTTATTGCATAATTTTGCATAAATTAAGGTTAAATAAATAAGCTATGCTTATTAAAAATTACCTTTTAACAAACCTTCCTTTATTTCTTTTGCTCAGTGTGCTTTTAAGAACCTACTTTCATTGCCTCATCCAGACAAGCAGCAGTATGATACCAGCGGTTCCTATTATGGAGACATTTTTCTCGTCACAGAGATCTACTTATTAATGTATCCTCATCTATTTCTACTACTTCGCATAAACTTCTAGCCTCAAATAATTTCCAAAATGGTATTTGTACAATCTCTTTTGGGATTTGTATATAATAATGCTACTTTGAGCTTCCTCACATCACAATCTCCCCCTGTTTGCACGGACCAAGCAGCAAAACAGCAGTTTAATCTAGGAGTTACTCTTCCTACATCTTAGTAAAAATAAATTAATTTCAGCTAAAGGAAAGTATAAGCTAATTACATCCTGAGCATCAGGAAACAATTAACAGCTTTCTATTATATCACCCTGATTTCTAAGCTATACAATTACACACTACTGCAGAAAAGGATGTGTGATTATCAAGAGAGGGATCTTTTCTGCAAAAAATGAAAGGAAATTGCTCCACTGCTGACAATCAGCACTATAAATTATGCTTAGCTAATACCTTTTCAGAAGTCATTTCCATTATCTCCAATCCTAACTTTGAGTGATGTGTTGGCTGTGTGTTGTCAGATTCTCTTCCCAAAAACGAGGAGAATAACTGCTGGACTCTAATTCCTCAGAAAAGCACTCACAACTTCAGCTTCCTGTGAGTATTTTGCAATACTCATTGGAACTAAATTAAAAATAATTGGGTTTATGAACTATATTGTAATTATGCCTTGTGTTTGGTTTGCCTCTTAAATCAGAGCTGGGAATGGCTTGTGAAAACCCAAAGGAATACACAGGCTTGCTGTAAGCAGTCCTAATGCTTTGAAGACACGAGTAACAACATGAGGAGCAATAGATACAACTTACAAACACTTCTTTTTAACTCCTGCCAATAAACTCATTTGGCCCAATATGCAGGAAAATGGGGCAAACACAGAGCCAGCAGATTGTAAAACAGTTCAGCTGAACACTAACAAACATTACAGCAATAAACCCATTGTGGCAATGGCCCTTAGTGTGAGTATGGTGGTCTGTCCCACAGTAGGACCATCCGGTCCTGCACTCACCCACTGCACCTGGTGAGATGGGATGGGGGTCACAACAAAGGGGCACAGGATTAGCAATGAAGGACAGGGATGGCTCACTCACCAGTTATGGTCACGGGCAAAACAGACTCAAACTTGGGGAAAAAAAATCAATTTAACTCATTGCCATTTCGTCTAAGTAATGCAATGAGACATAACAACCACATCTTACAACATCTTCCCCCACCTCTCCCTTCTTCCCAGGTTCAAATCACTTTGCTCCCGATTTCTCTGCCTTCCAACCCCAGTGGCACAGGGGACAGGGAAGGGGGGTTCAGTCAGTTCACCTCTGCCACTCTTCCTGGCATGGAAGTCCAGGAACAAGATGTTCCAGAGCAAGCTTCCCATGGAGTCATGGACCTCTTCGAGCTCAGCTCCTGACTCTGGCACGGGGAGATCCACAGGCTGCAGACTCACCCCCCACGCTTGGGGTCCATCCCCGCTCTGGAATCGAGCATCTCTGGGGTCTCAATTCCAGCCACACTTGCCCTCAGGCTCAGCTTTCCTGCTCCAGTGTGGAGTCCTCCACGGTCTACATGTGGGTATCTGCTCTACCATGGGCTGCAGGGAGCTCCTTTGCCTTCTCCTACTCTATGCAGTTGAACTGGGTGTCTGAGGTTCTCTGCCCTCCCCCTCCTCCTCCTCCTCCTCCTGGCAACAAAGCTCTCCCTTAGGCAGATGGTTGTCTTTTGTTCAGGTCAACAGCCTCTCCTCCAGGTTCACCCCCACCTACTTCTTTTCAGGACAGTCCTTCCCCTCACCAATATGGATTCGCAGAGGCATTTCTCTGGTGCTCATTGGCCCAGCCTGGGCTGGGGGGTCTCTGCCTTGGAGCCAGGGGAGCTTTTGCTCCCACAAGGTGGTTACCTCACTACCAAAAAAAAAAAAACGGCCACCCCCCACACACATAAACCCAACACAGTGAGAAACAATGAAACAAACCCACATAAACCTCCACAACTCCAAGTCAAAGGCCACTGTGCTAGAAGGCAGCTGTGTTACTGGGCGTGGGAGAATCTTCCCAAACCAGGTATATTATATAAAATCCATAAAGGATAAATATAGTGTTAGTGCTGCTAATCAGCAGAATGACCTCGGTCTCTGCAGGTTTTGTGCAGTGCACCTCCAGGACAGCTACACCTCTCCCCTAGAAAATTCAAGTTCTGTTCCAATTTTTCCTTTCCTATTATCTTACACCTCAAGGCTTCTTCTAAGCACTGTCCTTGACAAACATCATCTTGTCTGGCTCTGATCTAGCCAAAATGCTCTTGTAAGCACCATTTCCCCAGCTCTCAATCTCAATAATGTTGCCCATCTCCCTGATTCCTTCCAACGCCTTCTCTTCTTCTGTCACATCAAACACACCATTATCATGCTTATCTCTACTTTCAAGCTCCCACCTTTGCTATCACCATCTCTCAGGTGCTGTTGGCTTTTGCTCTGACTGGCCATTTAGTTTCAGTTTTGCCATTCAGTTTTAAATCTTCAAGCGAGCATCTTTGTGCTTGCTGCCTTAATACACAGGAGTCACCTCACCCCAACAGCCACAGGCTGACTGGATGTAGTCCCCCAATCCTGTCCAGCATCGCTATGATCTCTACCAAAAACTTGACATCTAAACAGGGGATGGGCTGAAGAATGGATGAAAGGGGGGAGAAGGGGCTGCTGGACTGGCACAGCTGTACTCCAACATCAGGGTTTGACTCCATGAGAAGCCAAGCTCACTGTGGGGTCCCCCAGGAAAAGGGGGTCTGTAGAGCCCCTCACCCACTGACCCCAGGCCACCTGACCTTATCCCTTGCACTGTCATTGGTGGTAGTTTGACACTATGACAACCTGGCTGAGCTCCCCAGACTGCTCAACACGGGGCAGACACACCAACCAGCCCAAGTAGCATAGGCCCTGGTCCTGGGGAACTAGGCTGCCCTTTTCTGCAACAGCAGCTGGATGCAGTGGCTCAACGCTGCTGTAAAACCCACAGCACAACCTACAGTCCCCTGATTCTCCACAGGAAACAAAACCCTCTCATCTCCCTGCAAACCCCTGTGACACCACCCTGGTAGCCCATATAATCACCTACACAATTGCAAGGAAATGGAGAATTATGGCCTTGTTATGTGAAAACCAGCTTCTATATGTGCTCTGAATTAGCAAGCCCAATCAGGCATATTTTTTAATTATTTGCAAATATGCCTTTGAGATCTGAATACATTTACTAGACTGAGGTACTGCTAAGAAGCAAACTACAAAGACTGTAAAATTATAGGGCTGATAATTAAGGTAGGGAGTTGCCTTCTGAAAGAGTGCTGTCACACTGGCAGCACTCTGATGTCCTGGTCGTATAAATTACATAGCACAAATTTAAAAACATACGAAATGTAAATATTTGTCTCTATTCATGCACAATACCCTGACAAGAGCGCAGAAGTAAAAGTAAAAACCTTGAAAGGGACATAATCTAGGCAAATTGCAAACATAGTTTCTGTTCTTATCTGGTAACATGTGCATTGGGCATTTACACTCAACATGATTTTTGTAGTCTGTCTTCTACTGGAGTCTGAAATTTTTTTAATGGGAATCCAACAAATGTTTGACCCACACTGAGTTTAGGCAAATTAAGCACTGAGAGGGTGGTCAAGCAAACCCAGCAGGGGCTGCTGCCACTGTTCCCTCTCTCTGTCCTTGACCACGCGTTTCTGCCAGGTCCTTCACCCCAGTGCTGGTACTGGTTTGACCTCATGCTGAGTCTGTTTAAAAAGTTATTTTTTTCTTGTTTGGCTTCAGTTGCTTTAGTTCCCTGAATTTCTGATCTCAGACAAACACCAGTGCGAAGTGCAAGGGAAGTGATAAGAGTGGGGCAGCAGCAGCCTGCAGTTAGATCCGCTGTATCAGAAAACCACAGCCTTAAACTGTAGTTCAGTGACATGAGGTAAGCCAGCACCCATTTCTCCTCCCATACTTCTCCAGAGAAAGCTTTTATGTGGTCATGCGGTAAATCGGTTTATAAAACTGACCCAACTGAAATATCAGCCATCCAAAAGCCCTGCTGCTCATTTCCCCAGTGCGGGTCACCATAAGGTGATGGTCCAGAGATGCTTAAGCCAGTCTGAAGGAGAGGAAGCACAGGAACCAGGAGGCAGAAGCACCTGTGTCGGTGTGGGTACAAGAAGGAGATGACCACTGCTTTCAGTGGCAGTACTAGCTCAAAGTTTCAGCCATCCAAACTATGAGCCCCTCGCCACTTCTCTAGCTCCAGGCATACCTGGATCCCTGCATAGCTGTACCATGACGAAGAGCCCAGCTGAGGAACAAACAGATGTAACAGAAGCAGAGCTGCTAATGATGATCATGGCCTGAGCAGGCTCCTTTGGCTTCACAGGTTACTCTTGAGCCTGAGTGAGCCTGTGACACAGTCTGTGGGTTAACTTTTCCCTTTCTCCATGCTTCCATGTAACTCAGTGCTTCAGAATCTTTGAAAACTAAAGGAGCAAGATTGCACATTATTTTACTTACACTCTTGCTATATAGCACTCTCCTGGCAGTGTAGGTTTAAATATTTTATTTTTCTTTAACTCAGAGATCAGTTTTATTCTTTCTGCTGCAAGGAACAAAAGCATATTCACAATACAATCATTCCTTGTTAAGGCCACAGGAAAAATGTGAGATTCAAGGGAAAGGTCAAACCTCCAAACAGTTAAAAAAAATTTTAAAATTAAAAGTCATAACTGTTGTTGATATTTATGAAATTGATTAAAAATCCCTTCTCACCGTTCCTTCTGATAGCTAATGGAGGCAAACTGCCTTTGTAAATCTGTCTCTCCATTCTATTATGACACCAAGAGTCTTAGTCAAATTAGTGTAATTAAGGATCCTTGTGAGCATCTGTTCAAATACGTTTAAGCTATATTTAATTCCAGTGGTTTGTGCATTAACGTTGTTTAAAATATATGGTCTATATGTCCTGCTCTTGCTTAAGGAAAAAAAAAACAAACAAACAAAAACAACAACCATGATTAACACGTGAAGTGCATCCTTCACTCTACAAATGCCAGTGATTCTACCCAGACCTGAAGCTTTGCAATTTCTGTCTTTATTAACTTTTAGAACCTTGATGCAGTTTTAATTCAGGGACCAGGTATACAAATCAAACCTGCTTAGCTCTTGCTCCTTACCCAGCCTTTCAACCCCTTCGCCAGTTCTTCATCAGTTTAAACTCTTCCCATAAAAATTTATTTTGAGGAGATGACTGTATTCAACCCTGGCCTTGAACACAGGAAAAAAAAGTATCTTTCAGTCAGCAAAAGGACTTGCACAAGCCTGCTCTGCCAGGAAGAAAGAGGCCAAAGAGTTAACACAACCACAATACAAGAGTTATAAAAATAAAAAGCAGAGTAAGTGGCAAGAAAGGTAGAAGGGTTCAGAGGCTCAAGAGGGAATGTCTGCTTCTGAGAGCAGACCCTAAGCCAAGAGCTACCACCCAAGCCAGCACTCAGTGCCTGGGGATGAAAAAGTCTATGTCAGGAGCTTAGCTGGACCGTGGAGAGGCTCATGTTTGCTGCTGTGACAATATCCTTCACTTTCTTAAGTTTTACATCACAGAAAGCACTGAAATTCTTTAAGTTTTACACTTCAAAAAGTACTTGAGTCTACAGATATAATACCTCAATTAAAATGAGATGCACTGATTCCTTCCTAGTCCTTTTCCATTTATCCAACAGTGAAAGCTGGTTGACCTCCCTCCTGGTTTCAGTCTGGTCTCTCACTCTACAGATGTGACACTGGAGGCAGAAAAGAGCAGATCCTTTCCTGAACACGGCACCCAGAGCTCCCCACCCATCCCAGCACACACAGGTTCACCTCTGCATCTCCACACTTGGGAGGTATTTTTCTCTCTTTGCCACTCTTGGGCTCAGTGTCTGACCTCTCAAACCAGAATCTCAATCCTGACGGAGTCCTACTTCAGCTCCCCAAGTTTGGCGGCTTCACACAGACCGTCCCTCGCCAGCCAGAGCCCACTACTGCTGCAAGAAACCGCTACCAACTGCAGCCAAGATTTGTGTTGCAAGGGCTTTATTTTTCTTCAGAGCATACAGTGTCTACCCCTGCTGGGACTTGATAAATAGCTCAAATGCCTAGGCGCTATCGCTACACAAATAGTAAATAATAATGACAAGTGATAGGAGGACTTCTCTGTCATAGTGCCAGCCTATGGCCACTGCCCCCGCAGGAGCAGGGATCGAGTAGTAAATGCAAACCTAGATTGCTTTTGGCACATTAATTCTGCCTTCCCTGTACGAGCATCAACATCAAAACAGTTTCCTTCACCTGTTCATGGGCAGCTCCTCTAACGTAAAATAAATAAAAAATATTCTTGCACATGCTATATGCACCCAGGATTCTTTGCTTGACTGCTGCTCTCTGCTAACCTGAGACAAAAGTTAATGATTGACTCCATCTGGAATGGAATACATAAAATATCAAGCACAAACCACTGGTACAACATCCGCCGCCTTGTGTACATAGCGAAAGAGCAATTGCTACTTGCACATGCGTTGTTACCTACTCGATCTCTGAGTTGTGCTGACAGGAATGACTGTTATTAAAAGGCAGAGATTAAAGGAAAGAAATGAGCAAACAGAAGCCTTAAGTCATGATTTCTAGAAATGTTGAATAGCCACAAATTTTACTGAAGGACATAAGAAATTGAGATTCCAGGTGCAGGAATCATATACATACACATCTACATCTACATGTATTTATACATACATGCAGGCTTATGTATACATATGGGACTTGATGTCATTAAAATTAGTATAAACAGACAAGACTGAAACACGTGAGAAGGTGGATCAGGTATCAAAGATTCCAGAAAAAAATGAACATAAATATTTGAGAAAGAAATGCTTTTTATAAAATTAAAATAATTTATATTAATTAAAATACATAACTGAAAGTGTGATAGCATAGAGTTAGTGGGAAACTTTTTGATTTCAGAGCACTTAATTTTGCAGCTTTACCAGTGTTCCCTTTGAAATATTTCTTTCAGTGTATTACTCTGGTGGAACCTCACAGAGAAGATGATTCTAAATTTTTTGATTGCTTGATTTTGGAAAATAAACCAATGAAAGTTAAATTATTTGGAGAGAGAGTTTTGGAGCACTCTGTTGCACAGAGATCTGATGATATAATCTCTTGTGTCCTACCTGCCCAAAGAAGTCAGCAGACAAGTGCCTTCTCAAGTGAGAGAACTAAAAACTATTTTTTTCAGGGTTAGTTTTGAGCCACATCAGTAGCTCTTGGCTAAGGGAAATGCAGCCATTGGTGGAGAACTAAGGAGGCTGCAAGAACAAGAAGCAGGGGATAGAAACATCATCCCTCTAGGTGTAAGTGCAATATTGGATTGGCTTAGGCAGATGACAAAATCTCATCTTAATGAATTCTGTCTCTAAAGATGGCATATTCGCTTGTTTAATATGTGAAGATCAGTCAGGACACGACTTGAGAGGACATGACCTGTAGACAATATGATATCTTAAATCCTTATGTTTCATTTAGTGTGTAAGTTTACACAGTTGTAGTAGCACATCACTAAAGGGTTAATATACTTTGAAACACAGTGATAGTATTTAATAAATTATGTAACTATATGGTTAATATAGTTCTATATTGTAGCAATACATTAATGCTAAGGCTGTCCTAACTGCATTGCTCTAGAAACTGTTATTGTTACGTGCCTTGGGTTGTTTGCACTTTAGAATGTAAATGAACTTTTGAACCCTCCCACCATGAAAAAGGTTGACTATTTACTACACAGAATAAGGAAAAAAAAAAAATGGACCTGTAGGTGCTATCATCCTTCAGAAGTTAATGACTCTGAAAGTTATGCACTCCAATATATTAATAAGTTTTCTTAAAGGGATGATCTTCCTGAAGTGAGACCTTTGAAAGACCAGTGAAAACTGGTTTTGACTTTTCTCTTGCAGCTTCAAGTAGGTATAGGTATATAGCAGCTTCAGGTATAGCTGTTTACCATATAAAATCTCTTTTGTAAAATGAAACTCATACAAAAGACTGATAAAAAGGCAAACAAATTTCTGTTGAATCTTACCTTGTGTTTTATCTCGTCAGAAATAAAGAAAAATCTCTAAGAAACTTGTTTCATATTTCCCTAAGCAGAAAGAAAGAAGATGCTGAATGGTAAGAACTGTAATAGGAATATTATGCATGCACCAGTACAGGTT
>NW_010333846.1:0-1056 GCF_000700745.2 Antrostomus carolinensis
GGAAAAAAGGGAAAAGGAAAAAAAGGTAAAAGGAAAGGAAAAAAGGGAGTGACCACCTTCTCTGACCCCCTCTTCTCACGCGCATCTACCCAGAAGTCAGTGAAGCTCGGCAGCAGCAGGGAGGCTGTGAAGCTGGTGCAGGAGCCGAAGTGCCAAGTGAGGGTATTTCTCTGAGACTTTTTTTAAAGCTGGAGGTTTCAGGAGTTTGTGTTTCACTGACCAGCCCAAGAACAACAGTCCAAACCCTTTGAGATGTGCTGGGGGTCTCGCCTGTGCTGCTCCCAGGAGCTCTCCCAGCTGAGCCCAGGACAGGGCTCCTGGAATCCATTTTCCAGACTCCTGAAGGGGAATTTGGGCTGGATTTTTTTTTCCAGGCATCCATGCGTGGTGAATGGGGAGCAGCAAACCTGCAATGCTCTGCCTTCCCTTACAATAACTAAACGCATGCCACATGCGGGCAGCTCCCCGCGGTCGGGCACGACGTGCGTGTTGGTTACAGATTATCTGCTACTTCTGAGCCGCTGAGAGACGGGAATGGGGAGGAAACCGATGCTGTTTCACCCAACCTCAGGACCATGCTCTGTTATCAGAAAGCAGAACGCTTTTTCCCAGGAAAGAATTTCTATTTTGGGGTCAGCTTTAACTGTGCCCTTTTCCAGGGGGAAGGCTGGTGTGGGGTGCCCACAAACCCCCCTTGCTCCCCCAGTGTGGGGCTGTTCTCGGCTCTTCTTGCACCCCAACCTGCTCCCCTTTGCAGGCTCCACTGCTTTTCATCCCACCTGCAATTTTTCTGCCTGAATTAAACCCCCCCCAAGGGATTTTCAAACAGGGTTGATTTCAAACCTTCACAGCTGCTTTTGCCACCCAATGTCCAATTGCTTCTGTAGGTGAGGGAGAAAGCACAAGGAGCTGGAGGATTCAGTCATTAGACATCACACAAAAGCCAAAACCCATGAGGAGACCTTCTCACCCTCTTCAAATCCCTGAAAGGAGGGTGGAGAGAGGTGGGGATGGGTCTGTTCAACCAAGGACCAAGGGACAGGACAAGAGGAAATG
>NW_010333846.1:1315-9475 GCF_000700745.2 Antrostomus carolinensis
ATCTTTAAGGTCCTTTCCAACCCAAACTTCTCCCAGGAGCTTTGCCCAGAGCTGCCACCGGCTCCTCCAGCCTTTGCTCCACAACACCTCATCCAACATCAGCTCCTGCCATTCTCCTGCTGTAATTAACTTCACATCACACACAGAACCTGCTCACTCACACTTACAGGCTCACACTTCTATCCACCCGCTCAGCCACACGCCTGCCACCTCCCAAGACAGCCGTGGCACGAAGCCACCATGGCTGGCACACACGGTTTTTGGCTGCGGTTGGTATTTGTGGCTCTAACGTGCTGTCTCATCACTCTGCCGCAGTGATCCCGTTAACGCCGATGCAAACCCTGCTCACAAGAGAGCCGAGCACAAGATTCCAGCCTGAGGAGAGATGTATGGCTGGAAAGAGAGATCTGCAGCCTGCCCTCCAGCCCTGCACTGCAATGCCATGGGGAGGAATGAGGAAGGGCTTTTATCTCCTCACCCAGGCTCCCTGGGCATTAACCCCCAGGGCTTCCTCCAGCCGAAATTTAAATGGCTCAGGGTTTCCATCGCTCCCCTCAGGACGCTGTTCTGAAGTCTTGTGGAGTCGCTCTGCTCTGTGAAGTTTCCCTGAGAGTCAGCCTAAATACTGAATTCCGTCCCCCTTTGTCCTAATTAGAGCTGGCAAAATAATGAGAGCATTATTTACAAATTATCCAGAGCTAGGATTTGCACACGGGAATTCTGTGTGGATGGTTGGGAGGAATGCGTGTGCCATTCACGTTGTGTCTGACACTGACACGGGTGTGTTGTTCAGCTGACCCTCTTCGAATTCACTCCCTGAGGACCTTCCCAAATCACTCAGTGCTTGCACCCTTCCATCCCTTGGATGAACCCCCCTGAGATGCCTGCTCAGCGCCCAGACACTTGAACATCACGGGGCTGATGCTCCAGGGTCCCATCCCAACCCGCTGCAGGATGCACCAGCTCCTTTCCCACACACACAGCACAGGTCTGGCTCAGAGCTGCTCTGTCCTGGCACATGTTCCACCTCTGTCCCCTCTGTCCCTCGCTGCTCACCCCAGCTGTGCTCCCCCACAGAGGGGGGCTCTCTGCCTGGGAGCCCCCGTGACACCTCTCCAGTGACAGCAGAGCTGTAACGCCTCAGGGAGCAGCTGCTCTGTCTAGAGGGTAATTTTGTCCCTGTCCTGGAAAAACACCTTCAGCAGGGGACCGAGCAGGATGTGAACGTGCTGCAGCCCACCATGTGCTGCCCTTGAGTGGAGAGGCTCTGTGGAGACCCCGCTCCTAAGCCCCTCTCTCAAAGGTTTTATTACACACTGAGTCATAAAACCTCGCCTGGGGCTGACTTGGCAAACGGGGCCTCTGCCCGGAAGCCAAACCCTTTTCATTTTTTAATAACATTTCATGGAAACCCGTTTGGCCCTTTGTAACCCAGACAGGTGGGAAAACAATAGAACTTTCTGTTTGCAGCCCCTCTTGCCACCCGGCGTGCAGGGACCCCGGCACGGCCGCGGGTGATGGTGGCACCGTGCTGGCTGCGGTGACAGGGTCTGCGCTGGCACAGCCCCTCGTTATTTGGGAGGATGTGAGATCCACAAACGATGACTGATGACAGTCTGGGGGAGGTTGGGGTTGTGTGACCCAAGCCAGAGCTGTGTGCACGGGGTGGGATGGCTGTTGCTTTCCCCCAGTGCTTCCCACACCACCGGACCGGAGCTCCTGGCAGCTCCAGCACCCGCAAAGCTCCGTGTCTCTGCACTGCCCTGGGCTTGTCCCCAGGCTGGGCACCCACATTTCCCCCAAGTCCTTCCCTCCAAGCCCTGGTCTGGACTCTCACAGTCACCATCACCCCAGAGTCACCGTCACTAAAGCATGAGGTGCTGCCAGCACAGTTGAGAGCCCACTCTGGGGACAGAGGTAAAACCTGAGCCCCCACCATGGCACCTTCCCCTCCCTCAGAAGTTCCCATCTGTGATGAGGTCAGCAGCTCAGAAAAGCTGTCACAGGGGTGAGTGGCTCTCTTGGCGCAGTGACAGCCAAGCTGTTTGCTGGAGCATCCATGCAACCAACACTCACCCTTCAATGAGCTTCAGTTCAGTCCTCACCCTCATATCCTCCCTTCCTTGACATCCTTCCTTCCCTCCTGTCCCAACCCAGCCCTCAGCCAGCTCCTGGACATGGGCAGGGTGTCCTGGGCCGAGCTCACCTCTGCCTTGCTGCAAGTCACTGAATCCGTGTCCCCATCCTGCCACCTCCCACCCGCTCCCCACATCAGCTGGGTCACCCGAGGATTGAGCAGCCCCAGGGAGGGATGAAGGGACAGACCCGCAGCTGCTGTTGGGCTGACAGGCAGTTCAAAGACGTGTGAGATGGGTCTCTTGGCATCAGGCTCTGTTTTTACAGCTTGTACATTAATGCTACCAAAGTTTAAACAATTGCAAGAGACCAGCAGCTTTGAAGGGAAAGAACACGTCAGGTTCAGTGCAGCCAGCGTGTGCCGAGCCCGGCACGGGGGGATGTCCTTGGAACAGGCTCCCCAGAGAGGCTGTGGGGTCTCCTTCTCTGGAGAGATTCCAAACCCACCTGGATGCAGCCCTGTGCAACCTGCTCTGGGTGACCCTGCTTTGGCAGGGGGGTTGGACTGGGTGATCTCCAGAGGTCCCTTCCCACCCCACCACACTGGGATTCTGTGATTCCCAAAGCCCTAGCACACGAGCTTGTGGTGTGGTCCCTCGCTGTCCTGGGGAGAGCAGTGGGCACAACATGGGGATCTGGGGACAGCCAGTGTGACCAGGGGGTGTGGAGCACAGCAGGAGGGCAGAGCCTGGCCCCTGCACCTGGGGGAGAAGGGACACAGCAGCCGTGTGAGCTGGGCTGAGCTGTGGGTGCTGTGGGGCAGAGGGATGGGGTACGGGGGTACCGCAGGCAAGAGGCTGCCGGTAGCACTCAACAGAGCAGCCCCAGGTTGAAGTGACCCAGGGGACAGTGACCTGGAGGGGCAGGAGGTCTCAGCCCCCTCCCACCCTGCCCCACTTGCTTCTGCTTTAGTGCTTGCAAGATGCTGGAGTCACTGGAGCACAGCTCCTTGGAGGGCTTCAGGGGCAGTTTAATACCAGATCTGTGTTTGAAAGGTTGGAGTTATGAGTCTGTCAGCATTTCCATTACAGGGCCTGATTAATCTGGGGGGGTACGGGGTAGGGTTAGGAGTTGTCATTCCAGATGTGAATTTTTGTTTTAATTCCCCTTAAAAAAAAAAAAAAGGTTTAAATCCTTTAACTTGGTGTTTTCCCTTTCAAAGCAAAGAAAATATGTGCCGTCTGGGTCTGTTTTGCTTTTCCTGCAGAGCTCCAAATGCTGTTTGCCAGGTTCATGGCCAGAAGTGCTTTCATTTGAACCGGGTTCACGCTCCGTCCCTCTTTATACCATCACCCCGATTTCTACCTGGGGATCCCAACCAGCACGCTGGGATCTGCCTGAAACTGGCCTGAGCTCACGGGAAGGAGCTGCTCAGACTCCCCCGCTGCTAGTAGTGTCTGTGTGATGCTGCGGCAGAGCAGTGGGTGCCTTTTCCCAGAGAAGAACCTGTGACAGAGGGATGGGGGGTTGGGGACCCCACCAGTGCCACTGCCCAGCTATGCTGCGAGCAGAGAGAGGAGCCGGTGTTTGGCCACATCCAGTGATCAGGTGCCTCAGCAAGAGCTAAGCATGTCCTGAGCCTGCTAACCTGGAGAAAAGGAGGCTGAGGGGAGACCTTCTGGCTCTGTCCAACTTCCTGAAAGGGGGGTGCAGAGAGGTGGGGGTGGGTCTGTTCAACCAAGGACCAAGGGACAGGACAAGAGGAAATGACCTCCAGCTGTGCCCAATGCAGTTGAGATGGGATGTGAGGAAGAATTTATTTGCTGGAAGGGTTCTGAGGCATTGGAAGGGGTTGCCCAGGGCAGTGGTGGAGTCCCCATCCCTGGAGGGATTGAAGAGTCGTGTGGACATAGTGCTGAGGGACATGGGTTAGTCATAGGGGACTGGTCAGTGTTGGGTTCATGGTTGGACTCGATGAGCTTAAAGGGCTTTTGCAATCCAGGCAACCCTGTCCACAGCAGGGGGGGTGGAACTGTATGATCTTTAAGGTCCTTTCCATCCCAAACCATTCCATGATTCCATGACTCTGCAGCTCTCGTGCATGTTGATCTCATTCCCACGTGCTGGAGTGCGACTGGGAGGAAGGATCCCAGCTGCTGGCCCTCCCTGTTGCTGCCTCTTTTAAAGATAATTAAGAGTTGGTGGACTCAGGATACAAGAATTGGGCACAAAGCTCTGCAAAGATAAAAACGAAAGCACCAGGACTCGCTGCAGCTGCTGGGTGAGACGTGGTGGGGGCTGCGCAATGGCAAATTTCCTTTTATTGCCATCTTTTCACTTGAAAATCTGCCTGGCAGCTTTTCAGTTCTTTGCAGAGAGACTGTTGTTGTTGCTACTACTGCTGCCAGGAAAAGACTTGTAAATAATCTTCCCATTGAAGCTGCCTTGGTATCAGACTTGGTATCAGCATTTTTCAGCGAGGGCTGGTGCGGGGGCTGGCGGCGGCAGTGTGGAGTGGCTGCATCTGCACCTCACACGCGGCACGGTCGGTGCTGCCAGGGCTGCCAGGGACAGGGGGGAGCAGAGGCGATGCCCTGAGCAGGGATCACCCCTGGTGAGGCTCTCGGGGCTGTGCTGGACAAATCTTCCCCTCTGGGAGCTGCCAGGAGGGAGGCCGGGAAGAGGATCCCAGCTCTGAAAACCAGCCACGGCTCTGCCTCCTCTTTACCCTGGGTGGAGAGAGGGGTCAGGGCTGGAAAACAAGAAGGAACAAGAGGAAACGGCATCAAGCTGCACCAAGGGAGGTTCAGATTGGATGTGAGGAAGAATTTCTTTGCTGAAAGGGTTCTGAGGCATTGGAAGGGGTTGCCCAGGGCAGTGGTGGAGTCCCCGGATTTAAAAGCCGGGTAGATGAGGTGCTCAGAGATCTGGTTTAGTTGTGGACAAGTATGGTTGGACTCGATGATCTCAAAGGTCTTTTCCAACCAAACGATTCTATGATTCTCTGAAAACCAAGGTATCCCAAGGGAGACAAAACCTGCCAGAGATAACAGTAGCCAAGACTAGAAAAGAAGAGAGAAGAGGTGTGGATGGCACAGGCAGAGCTGGGTGACAGGGGGCTGGACGGGGAATGGCTGAGCATCTCCAGGGTGGATGGGCTGGGCAGCCCAGAGGTCTTTTCCTGACGTATCCCTGCCAGGCTGGGAGCAGCAGGGATGAATCAGGTAAACAGGCTGGGAGCGGCAGGAATGAATCAGGTAAAACAGAGATTTCCCTGCTGCCCTGATAAAACTTTGCCTAACAGCAATTTTTTTATTATTATTTTTTAACTTTAAAGAAAATAGCTGGATTGTCCCAGACGTCACAGCAGCTTTCCCAGCCAGGGGACTGAGAGTGACCACCAGCAGTCCCTGAAACTTTCCTATCTGCAGGGGCCTGCTTAATAAATAGCCACAAAAATACATTCATATAATGGCACTAAAAGGTGTGGAACTACGTAGGGAGCTCTCCACATCCCTAAAAACCTGCTGCACAATAACACCCAGTCATGACCTACGCGGTCACATCCACCCCGCAAAGGGTTTCCATGCTCACGGGGGTCCATGGTTGTCCTCCCCATGTGCCCAGCAAAGCCTCCAGGCCACCAGCCCCCCACACCCCACGCCTGCTCCCGCCCAGTTCCCATTTGACACGACCAAGTGACTTTCTTCCCAAGGCAATTCATGCTGCCTTGTTAGGAGCAACAGATTAATTGCTGACAGAAAGAAAAACTGCAGGAAAAACACAGTTAAAGAATCAAAGTATGATCAAGGGAAAGGAAAGCCTTTCCAGGCCCCGGGTATCTCTGGTGGGGATCTGACACTGTCCCTCATCTTGAAGGCTGAGCCTTTCCCTCTGTTTACTGGAAATCCCGGGAGTGGCCGGGCTTGGGGAGCACGTTTTCCAGAAATGGCTGCTGATGGATGGGGAGCTGCTGGGGCGCCAGGAGGAGGGAGAGGAAAGATCTCCCCACCACCAAGCCCTGGGCTGGGGCACGACTGCACTAGAGCTTGCACCCATGGCCATGAGCTGCTGTCCCTCTACCTCACTCCACTCCCTCGTCATGGTCCCCAGCCCTGGTCCTTGGTCCTGGCCCCCATTCCTTGTCCTGGTCCTGGTCCCCAGCCCTGGTCCTGGTCCCCTGTCCGGGTCCCCTGTCCCCAGTCCTTGTCCCTGATTCCCAACCCTGGTCCTGGACCCCTGTCCCTGGTGCCGAGCACTCTGAGCTGCTCACCATGCACACACATTTTTTCCACAGCTTTTGTGCATTTTCCCATCTCCTCTCCTTTTTTCCTGCTGTTTTTCCCTACTTTTCCAGGCCCAGAGTGTGGGGAACAGATGTAGGTGGGAAAGGGTAAAGGGGAGGGGGCTTCTGTGCGCAGCTGAAATCAGTCATGGAAACGCAGACAGCGTGTGCGTTCTCACGTCAGCCTGGAATAACTGTGTGTGTTTTTATGTTTCCCAAATGAGGCTGAGAAGTGGACAAATAATTGTTTCAGGGTTTGGTTTTAGTTAATTGATTTTTTTAAAATTTTTTTTTTCTTTTCCCCTGCTGAATTCTGACATCGTGGGAAGCTGGAACAGCAGCCAGGTGAGAGGATGCTCAGGAAAGACCAGCACCCTGGCCCAGGATGAGGAGGAGGAGGAGGAAAAGGAGGAAGAAGCATCCAGAGAGGGAGAGAAAATGGGTCATTTTTCAAAGTGATGAATGGGAGGAAAAGAAAGTGGAAAGGCGGACAAGGGGAAAAGAAGGGAACTGATTTCCAGATAAGGTTTTCAGGACACTTAAATAAACATCTCAGCCAGTGGAGCACTGGGCTGGGGACGGCAGGAGGGACGTGTGTGAGCTGGGAAGCGCTGGAAGTGTTTCAGCCGGACACTTCAAATAAACAGCATTTAAAAAAACGTGCAAGCTCTCCATCCCAGGGGTTTTCCCCCAAGATTCCCCCTCTGCAATTCCCACCGTGTCTCCAGCTCGGCCCAAAGCTCGCTCACATTTCCAGTCCTGTTTTGTCCCCCAGAAAGGGGGATCCTGGCCTGGGGGACCCTCATGGTGGCTGTGGGTCCCTCTCCTCTCCCAGCCTCCTCCCACAGCTGTGGGTTCTGGGGCCATCGTCCCTGACAGAGGAGCAGAGGAGGAGGAGGAGGCAGAGCCATCATCCCGTCCCGTCACGGCTGCTGCCTCCTCTTCTTCCTCTTCAGAACAAAAGAGCAAAGGGGGAGAGCAGAAACTGCCAAGCCATGGAAAACCAAAATGAAATCCCATCAATGAATTAATACAGCATTAAATGTTAATAATTAGGGGATCATAAACATTTATGGGAACCGATTAAAGCCAAGTTCTGCTCCATTAAATTGCTCACGTGGCCTCTGTCTTCCACCCACCTCGAGGGAGGAAGAGAAAAAATGGGAAAGGAGGTTTGTTCACAATGGGTTCTTGCTTCCCTCACAGAATCCCAGAATCCCAGAATCACCTTGATTGGAAAAGAAAGACCTTTAAAATCATTGAGTCCAATCATTAACCCAACACTGGGATGGGTGGCTGGAGATGGGCTGATGGACATGGGTTGTTAAAGGTGGGCTGCTGGAGATGGGCAGCTGGAGATGGATGGCTAGAGATGGGCAGCAGGAGAAGAGCTGTTGGAGATGGGTAGCTGGAGATGGTTGTCTGGAGATGGGCAGCTGGAGAATGGATGGCTAGAGAGGAGCAGCTGGAGATGGGCTGTTGGAGATGTGCTACTGGAGATGGTTGTCTGGAGATGGTTGTCTGGAGATGGGCAGCTGGAGATGGGTTACTGGATATGGGCAGCTGGTGGCCATTCCACAGGAGCCTGGTTCTACCCCAAGCACCGTTGCCCGACCTGCATGGCTGACCCCCTCCTGGGAGGCAGGGGATGGGAACGTGCAGCCAGATCCACCCTTGGCTTTATCTCCCAGGAACAGCCCCTTCTGCAGCTCGTACCCCTCAGCAGGACAGCGCAGGACGCTGTGGGGCTGTGTGACGGGGCGGGCAGCAGCGGGCAGGGATGGAGCTGTTGTTGTTGG
>NW_010333846.1:9504-12490 GCF_000700745.2 Antrostomus carolinensis
GTGGCGATGGGGGCCCTTTGCAATCGCCAGCTTCCTGCTGGGGACCCTTCAAGGGCAGACCATTGCAGCAGATCTAATTATACAAACAATTTTGTTCTGCTTCTCCAAATAAACACAGTGAGGTCTGCGGGACATGGCACGATGGGAAATTAGAAATGAGAGCGCTGGCTAATGGGCTCCTTAGCTGCAGGGGTAAACAGATGATTTGAAAAGGGCCCGGCCGCCCCTCCGCCAGATCCACTCGCTCCTCTCCCCTCTTGCCTCCCCACCTCCCCCCCGTCGCACCCCAGATGAACAAAGCCTGCTGCAATTTAATCAAATCTCTGAACTGTGAAAGGAGACTTCTGTAGATTTGATTTCAAGGTTTTTCCCCGTTAAGATTTGCATTGAGAAAATTAGATTAAAATCCTGCGTGTAAAAGGAAAGGGCTTGGCGGGGGGCAGGGGGAACAGGCGTGGGAAGGGAACTGGGGGAGGAAGAGAGAGGGCAAAGAGGGGTCCCCAAGTCTGGGTGTTAGTGACCTGAGTTGAGAGGTGACTGGCTGAGGAGTGGGGTGGGGGACCCCCTTCCCTCCACGCTCCCCAAAGACCACAGCTGAGCTGGGACCCTGGTGCTGCACCAGCATCCAAAAGCTGCTCCAGGTTGGGACATGGGGGTCTGAGGACAATGCAGACAAGTGACTTTATCAGGCTGGGGATAGGTGACACCAGGATGACTCCACCAGCATCAGGTCAGTGCTTTGAGTGCAGGGAAACAGGTGCAATGTCAATCAGCAGGCTCTGGGGACAGCCAGCGATGGCAGGTATAACCACCCCACTGCAGTGCCCCAAGGTCTGCAGGATGTGGGTGTCCTCCCCCAGGCTCTGCCCAGCTCCCCCAGTGGGACCCCCACATCGCTCCTGCTCAGGGACATGTGCTGGAAGGTGCACCCCCACCAAGAGGGTGGTCCCTCTGCATGGGACCCTGGGTTGTCCCCAGCCTGGATTGGTCCCACGTGTGGGTCACTGCGCAAAGGGTGCAGGACAGGAGGGAGAGTGACTTTTGACATGGGCAGAGGGTGACAGGACAAGGGGAAATGGTTTTAAACTGAGAGAGGGGAGATTTAGGTTCCATATTAAGAGGAAATTTTCTACCCAGAGGGTGGTGAGACAGTGTCCCAGGTTGGCCAGAGAAGCTGTGGCTGCTCCTCCCTGGAAGTGTTCAAGGCCAGGTTGGATGAGGCTTTGAACAACCTGGTCTAGTGGAAGGTGTCCCTGCTGCTGGCAGGGGGGTTGGAACTGGAGGAGCTTTAAGGTCCCTTCCAACCCAAACCAGTCTGGGATTCCATGATTCTATGATCCCCCACTCCAGGTTATTTACAGAGCCCTGACCTGCACTTTGTCCAAGGTTTCCCACAGAGGATAAGCCCTGACCTGCAGCAGTGACGCCCGGAGCTGCTGTGAGTCCCACCAGGACACTGTCCCAGCGCTGGGGAGCCGGGTGCTCGGGTACACACCACGGCACCATGCTGTGGGCCAGCCCTGGAGCTGGGAGGATGAGGAGGGTGTGGGAGCTGGAGCAGGACTTGGCTGCCAGTGAAACGGGAGAATCGTGGCCCCATGTAGCGTCATGTTCTGCCCCGGCAGCAGCTGCTGCTGGTGTTTGAGTCGAGCTCTCCAGCACAAACCCGCCTCTTGGGACCTGCCAGCGCTACTGGATCCTCCTGCCCGGGATGTTGGGGCTGAGCTGGGGAGACCCCGGCACAATCCCACCGCGGTCCTGGCTGGCGCAGGTTGTCCGCAGCCCTCCCGTCGTGTACACACACAAACGGGGTCTATCAACACCCCGTCACCAGAGGAAACCTGACTCCAGCCAGAGTCCCTCGGTGGCAGCTTGGCAGGAGCACGCTGTTGGCCGGGGCTTTGTTTTCATTACTATTCCATCTAATTTATAATTGTATCAAAACCCAGGAACTGATGGCAGTTGCCGTCCCGCTCTGTGCCTGCCCGTCCCCTGTCCCAGACCCCGGCAGCGGGGGGATGCGGGAGGGCTCATCCCACGTGGGATGGAGCATCACGGCCGGGGCAGGGTCAGACACGTGCCAGGATCTGGGATCACGCAGCGCCTGAGCTGCTAATGAAGCCTCTGAGATGGGAAATTATTCTGTTTGAGTACGAGTTTTTCTCAACAGTTCTGCAGTTTCTGCATTCACGTTGCTCACACTGAGATCTTGAAATTAAATTTTCTTTTTTCCAGCTTAAGAACTTCCCTTTGACATTTCAACAATGAAATGTGTTGATTTTTCTCTCCAAAATCCTTCACTTTTCAAACACCCTTCAATCCCACTTTTTAAAAACTAATGCTCCAGGACAAAACAAATATTTCCCTGCAAGTGAAATGTAACATTTCATTAAACCTGGATCAATTCCTCTTTCACTTTTTGATTCTCTAAGACTGAGTCTTTCCAGCAGCAGCTCTCACTGAGGCCCCTCCACCCTGAAACATCCCAGCGGGGGGACGCTCCAGGGAACAAAAGGCATTTGGCATCTCAGGGAACGTGGGTTCCTGTGCAAGAGCCTGGACAGAGGCTGGGAAACCAAACCTCGAGCATCTGGATCTGCTGCTGAACGATGAAGTTGCACATCGAAATCACAGATTCACACTCGTGTGACTGAAGTGGGACCCCAGGTGTGACCACAGCACCTCAGAGGGGTCCCACCTCCCGCGCTCGTCCCCTGCAGTCTTGCCTCCCGCTCACCACACGGGCAGCCTCTGTTTAAAGTTTTAAATCTCTTGTCACATTAATTCTTTATTTTTGGTCTCACTTCTTGGCCTTTCCCGCAGCTAAAGTGTCTGCTCTCATCCATTCTGCAGAGCCTGGGATCACTCTGGCGATGCTTGTTGGCTGCCACACCGATGTCACCTCTGAGCTGGGCAGCAGCGACTCTCACTGATGGTGGCACCTTCTGACCTGCAGCTTCTCCCAGCTGAAGAAGATGGTCCTCGG
>NW_010333846.1:12536-17612 GCF_000700745.2 Antrostomus carolinensis
GAATGTTGTCCCCAAAAACCTGACAGGTAGCATCTTTGGTGAGGGGACTGGCCTTTCTCCTCCACCACCCAAGCCACTAAATCCTCCATTTCCAGCTTGCAGAACCCCTTGCTCGTGTTCCTGCCTGCAGTCCCCCCCCGTCCCCCATCACCTCTCCGGGTAAGAGATCCCACTGCTCCTGGGACTGTTGCACCTCTCGGCTGGAGACACGGCTCTCCCTGTGACACCCAGCTGGGAAAAGCTGCCCCAAGCTGCCCGTGCCCCTGGCATTGCTGCCTCCAGCTCGGGGTACCCAGTGTGCCTTGTCCCGTCCCCCACACCCAGGCATCAGCCAGAGGGAAGCGGAGGTTGGGTACCACCACCCTGGCACCCTCCATCCTCCCCGCATCACCCGGGTGTTCCTCACTGCTCAGGATGGTTTCTGGTCTCGTCTCCTGTCCCACAGCAAACCACGGCCTGACAGCAGCCAGGATGGACACACGTGCCAGCAAAATTCAGTGTGAAAAAAGAAAAGAAGAGAAGAGCTGAGAGGGGGAAAGAGGAGCTGCTAAAGGAAACCCAGTCTGCCCCGCACCAGGGCGGGCAGCAGGACCCCTCTGCGTCTGGGGCTGTTGAATCACAGAGCTGAGTGGTTTCCTCTCCACCTCACCGGGAAGCAGCTTTTATGTTCCACTGAAAAGGTATCCTGCTCAAACAAGCGGAGACATAATGGGGAGAGCATCCATTAAACAGAAGGAAACGAGGGCATGTTAAACATGAAATATTCATGGGGGCTCTCACCAGCTTGTTAATGCATTTGTGTTTGCAAAGTACCTCTGTCTGGGGAGCAGGGAGGGAGGGAGGGAGGGCTGGGACCCCCCTCCCAGGGACCCCGGGTGCGTGTGGGCAGGGGGAACTGCAGCGAGGGAGACAGGAGAGGGGACAAAGGGAATTGGTGCCTGGTGGGAGAAGGGTTTGTTCATAAAAGACCCGCTCAGTATCGCAGAGATAAATAAGGGCAGCTAGCAGGTTCTGCTCGGTGGGTTCCAGCCCCGTCACTGGGATCTCTGGTGTTGGGGTGCCCCGTGCCCAGCACGAGCAGTGGGCTCTGAGGGGACATTTCATGGATGGCCACATCCCCAGCTCCGTGGGTCTGTGTGTCCCTGAGCCCCTCCTGGGACAGCAACCACAATGTCTGTGAGCATCTCTCCAGCTTCATACTGCAGAGACCTCATTGCTTCTACGAAGCTCACTTCCGTATATTTGCTGGGACGTTATGAGATAGCACTGATAATTAAAAATAAACTACAATTGTCAAAACGGGCCAACAAAGTGCGTCTGGTGATGAATTACCCTGGCTATGCAGAACGGGCTGCGCGCCGTGGATTTCATTAACTCACAATGGGTCTCCCAGTCATTTAGTGTAAATTAGGGAAGCTCTATTGTAGTATTCCTATTATTATCATCATCATTACTATTATTACTATTATTATTATCATTATTATTATTATTGTTTTGTAACACCACCCCATGGGTGAGTGTCACTAGCAAGAGCTGCGTTCACTCCTCCCGAAGGAAGAGATGGCCGATGCCATCAGGTCCCAGCAGTACCAGCTCTGGGGTGTCTCTCAGCACTTTGGGAGACCCTGGGTGGTGAATCTGCCTCTTCCCAGCTTGGGCAGAGTTTCCAGGGCACGGACAACAGCCGTATGTCCTTTCCTTGTTCCTTCTGTTGCCATCCCTCTAATTTACCCTTTTAGGAAGGTGTTTGCTCTGACAGGACAAGAGGAAATGGCCTCAAGTTGTGCCCAGGGCAGTTGAGATTGGATGTGACGAAGAATTTCTTTGCTGAAAGGGTTCTGAGGCATTGGAAGGGGTTGCTCAGGGCAGTGGTGGAGTCCCCATCCCTGGAGGGATTGAAGAGTTGTGTAGATTCAGGGACATGGGTTAGTGGGCATGGTGGCAATGAATTGATGGTGGGACTGGATGATCTTAGAGATCTTTTCCAACCTTAATGATTTAATGATTCTGTGATTCTATGATTCTCTGATTCTCTGATATTATGATTCTGTGATTCCACGCTCCAGCCAAGAACAGACCACACTGCAGGCACAGACAGGCTTTTGGTATTAAACCGGGATCAGAATGACTGGTGTCAGCACTTGACAAAGCCAGTCTCATTCCCCCTGTCTGGGGGAATTCTCATTCCCCCTGGAGGGCTTTGTCTTCTGGGCATGTCCCCTCCGTGCCAAGCTGCCACCCCTCCTTCCACCCGTTTCTGGTGACGGCGTGTGGAGATGGCAAGTCCCCAGTGTCCCCAGTTGCTCTGCTGCAGGGAGAGGAGCTGGTTGAGGGGTATTGGAGGGACCCAGGAGGGACCTGGAGGGGCTCTTCACACAGAACAGAGAAATTGGATGGAGTGCCAACAGGACGGCAGAAAGAGAGCACGTTTTAATGAAGAATGGGCTTTAATGATTGCTATTTTTCTCTCCTAATTAATGAAAGAAGGCTTGGGACAGACGAGCAGGAGCGCAGCAGAAGGATTCAAGCGGCTTTGTCGCAGGTGTTACTGGAGTTGGCTGGTGGCAGCCCAGCAGTGAAGGGAAAGCGATATCCGCTGGCCTGGGCCTGGAGGAGCCTTTGCAGTGGAAAAAATCAGCGTGGAATAGAGCTGTGAAAATGGTGTTTGTGCCTTGCTCAAAACCTCTTGCTCAGAGGAAGAGGCCGGGGGGGAAGAGGGTCTCGGGGAGGGTGAGGGTCTTGGGGAGGAGCGGGGAGGCTGGAGGCTCCCCTGGCTAAAGGTGAGACAAAGAGAGGGAGATTTTGTGCAGCGTGGTGACAAATCCTTCACAAGTGTGAACTCTTCAAATCTCGGACCCTGAGGGAATTGAGACCAAAGTGCAAAGGGGAAAATGTTGATACAGATCAAGTTTATGCTGTGCAAATATATTCCTGCATTGGTATTTGGGAAATGCAGTCACAGACTTGGCCAAGGAGGAATTAACAGCAGGTTCAAAGGCAGCTTGGGCTGAATTTTTGATCAGAAATCGCCCGTTTCTGTAACACCTGCCGGACTTCTCCTTTTCCTGTGGCTTCTGGATTCCAGCCCTCTGCTCACACGCAGCCCCTTGGAGCTCAGTGCCGTGCACCAGAAGCATTTCACACCAGTATTCATTCTGCCAAAATCCAACCAGAAAATAAACGGAGTGATGGCAACAGCCTGCGGGGTCCCGAGGGCCGGGGGCCTCCCCGCTCCGGGGGTGCTGGGCAGTCCGGCCGTGCTGCAGCTTTCACCGGCTGCCATGCTCATGGGGACCCAGACCCCAGCCCTGAGCATCCCAGCAGAGCTGAGGGCTCTTTGGGAAGCCCAGCCTGGATCACCTCTCATCAGCTTGGCCTTTTCCTCAGACACAGCCACATGCTTGGCCCAACACAGAGTTCTGGGCTATTAATCCATCTCCCCGTTGCAAACCTCCCAGGACTTTGTTTTCTGAAGGGGAAGTGAGCTGATTATCTCAAATTGATGTTCAGGGTCACCAGCCGAGCTCCTTCCCACAGACAGGAACTCCAGCCAGCTCGCCGCTTGCTCCGTGATCTCAAACCCCATCAGCGGGGTGGGCTCGTGCTCAGAGCTTTGACATCATTGGGATGGCTTCTCCCTTCCCTCTGCCATCTCCTGCAGTTCCCCACGGTACGAGTGAAGTTTGCTGGAACATTTATTTATAATTTCTCTTCCTTTTTGATTCCTAATTTGAACTCTGAGTAAATTGTCCAGAGGCACCCAGCAGCCCCCGACCCCAGAGCCGTGAGCACAGCCCCCACTGCTCCGCTGCAGCTCACCTCCTCTTCCTGCACAAGTTTATCCCGAGGAAAAAGGAAGTTCATCAGCCTCGACTTGTCTGCGGGATTTGCCTCAGCTTTTCCTTGTTCTTCATGGGAGAGAGAGGGAGACGAAACACCCTTTCCCTGTGTTTGTAAGAGAATTGATTCATTTTTTTCCATGTGAAATGGTCATGTGTTTCACTCTCTATTTTATTTTATCCTTCAAATTATAACGATAATAATAAAATTCAGAAGGAACTTCTTGCTTGCTCACAGGTGCCCATGGTGGGGCAGTGCTGGGGACATGCCTGTCCCACCAAAAGCAGGGACGAGCTACCCCTGATGTTAAGTGTCTAAGGGTGAGTGAAAAAATCTCCCCTTCAAACTCTTTGCCAGCTCTGGAGACGAGCACCTGGGCTGGGACCTCCCATCGCAGGGGCTGTTCGAGCAGGAGGTAACCACACACTGCGGCCAGATGTGAATCTGCTCTAATTATCTCCGGCTCATTAGCGCCGGGGCAAAGGCAGGGAGGTTTCTCCAGCATCAGGAGCTCACTGCAAGGCTTCACCTCTCTGGACATTCCTTGTCCTTCCTGAGTTACAAGGGCAGGGAGTGAGAGAACAAGGGGTGATGGCTTGAAACTGGAAGAGGGGAGATGGAGATGAGATCTGAGGAAGAAATTCTTTGTTGTGAGGGTGGTGAGACAGTGTCCCAGGTTGGCCAGAGAAGCTGTGGCTGCTCCTCCCTGGAAGTGTTCAAGGCCAGGTTGGATGAGGCTTTGAACAACCTGGTCTAGTGGAAGGTGTCCCTGCTGATGGCAGGGGGGTTGGGACTGGATGAGCTTTAAGGTCCCTTCCAAGCCAAACCATTCCATGATTCGATGAGTTGTGCCTCTCCGAGCACCTCCAACCCAGGGCTTGGCTTTGTTGCAACAGCTCGTTTGTCACAGAGGTGAGGACCTGGTGGGAGGGGGACACAGGACATCCCAACAGTGGGACAAGAGGGTGTCAGATGATGGGCAGGTGGTGGTACCCACATGTCCCTGTGCCCAGGAGGAACAGTGACACTGCAGCAGGACCAGCCTCTGGGTCACCCCTGCGCTTGAGCCCCTGTCTAACACTCGTGTTCACTCTCAGGGCTGGAGATGTCCAACCATGCCGGTGTCCCCACCCAGCCCCGAGACGTGTCCCAAACCCTCCCCTGTGAGATGCACCAGCCTGAGACCCAGACCCTTGTGACTGAGCCCTGGGTGGGGGTTCAGTGAGGACAGCGGGT
>NW_010333846.1:17718-18386 GCF_000700745.2 Antrostomus carolinensis
TCCCACCCGGCCTGGTTATTTGCTGCAGGGTTTATACTTTCTTCTTCTTTATTTTCTTTCTTTTTTCTTTTCTTCCACTGGTGTTAAGAGCATAAAACCATTTGTGCTTCCCATCGCAGCTGGTGACGTGACCACAGGTTAACAGAGCCGCGCCGCGGAGCAGCAGCCACCTCGTTCGCTCTGAAAACACGTCTACTGTGGTGTTAGTCCCTTTCTCTCTCCTTTCCCCTCCCTCCTACCATCACAGCAAGCACAGCGTGTCACACAGCCTCTGAGCAGAACTGGGAGGACAGTCAGGGTGACGGGGCAAGGGACAGCCACGACACTGGGGGCTCAGCACTGTCCCTGCAGGCACCTCGGCCATGGGAAAGCCCAGCCCATTGCTGGAACAGCCCCTATTGCCTGGGGATGGGGGCTCTGCACCCCAGTAACCTCCCCAGGCAGCTCCCCAGCCCTGCCCCATGGGATGGCTTGCAGGAGCAGCCTGGATCTCAGGAAGAGTCACCAGGAATCAGCTGAGAGGATGCCCCGGGTGTGGGCACAGCCTCGGATAAATTAACACAAGTGTCGGGCAATGGCTAAAGGCAGCCAAGATGTTCAGGAATGGGCATGGGGAAGGGGGGACGGCTGGAGTCTTTGCAGCTGAACCCCCCACGGCAGCACAGCAA
>NW_010333846.1:18496-19026 GCF_000700745.2 Antrostomus carolinensis
GCAGCAGCGGGGAAGGGGCGAGCAGCGGAGCTGTGGGCTCCGGGAGCCCCATCCCGGGACATGAAGGAGAAGGAAATGCCTTAAAATCAAGAGACCCTCAGGCTGGGCAGAGGCAGAAGGCAGCTGGACCCTCCAATGGATGGAAGAGTCTGCAGATGAAACTTGCTGAGTGCTGGGACCGCAGGTCATTACAGACCAGTGGGATCCTTTATGAATAATGAACCGATATTGATCGCCTCTGCCTGGAAACACCGAGAGACCTTTATTAAAAATACACGAAAAAACGCACTTAGGGAGATTCGCTGATGTCTCACTACAGAGAGATCTACACAAAGAGCTGGTTTGTCCCTCAGCCGTCAGAAATGTGGTGAATGAGGCAGGTGAGGGGAGCAATGCGGTGTCCCCTGCCCACTCTATCCCCTGCCCACTGTGTCCCCTGTCTGCTGTGTCCCCTGCCCACAGTGTCCCCTGCCTGCTGTGTCCCCTGCTCACTGCCAGCTCCTGCCCTGCCACTGGGGGGGATCAGTGGC
>NW_010333846.1:19036-26080 GCF_000700745.2 Antrostomus carolinensis
CAGTGGCAGGGGACACAGCAGGGGATCCTCCCACCTGGACCAGCTGCACCATCACCCAGCTGAGTCACCCACCTGGGGACCCCACGCTGTCCCCTCAGACACCTGGGTGGAGGGTGCAGGGGGTGTGGGTCTGTGGGACATAAGGTATTGGGTCCTGATGGGGTTACTGGGGAAGGGAGAGCTCAGCAGAGGAAGGGGAAAGATGGGATGTTAAACTCCAAGGCACAGTGACCCACTCAGGCACTTTGGATGTCATGGTTTGGCACTGTCCCTCAGACTCTGTAATTTGATTTAAACTGTCCCCTCAGCTGGGAGCTGGGCATGGATCCCTCAGCTGGGGCTGTGGAGGAGGCTCCAGGCACCGGGTAAATCTGGGACTTTGCCTCGGAGCTGCCTTCCGTTTGTCTGATCTCTTGGGGGTTTGGCAACAATTAATTATCTGCTATACAATAGAAAGATCATTTCTCCTGGCCAAGGTTAAACATCCCAGTGCTGCAAAATGGCATTTGCCTTAGCTCAAAATAAATCTCGCTTATTCCCTGAGCAAAGCTGCTGAGTCTGATGCTTTGTCCGTAGATCAGAGGATGGAGCAGCAGCTCCAGGCATTGAGCGGGGCATTAGGAGCTCCTCACCCCTCAGCCACCCCTCGAGCTGTGAGTTACCGCTTGGACCCAAACTGTCAGCAAATTGCTGGTGACCCCACACCCCACAGCAGTTTTTGCCAGCGTGTGACTTGGTCTGCAGCCGTTCAGCAAACCCCAGAGCTGGGAAGCTTTGCCATGGGTGGTCTTGGGGCAGTGGGTGTCCAGGCAGTGGGGCCGGGGATGTGGGTGCTGCCATGGGGGGATGTGGGAAGCTGGTGGCACGGAGGAGAAGTGGTTCTTGGAGCCCTGAACAACTTGGGCTGCCCTTCGTCAGCAGGGGAGCGACCCTGGCACTGAGATGAAATAAACCTCTGAGGTCCAGAGACTGCACAGAGAAAAACACGTAGAAATGGCTCTAGAGACTCGGAGCCCCAGGCTTAGAGGTAGCTGGTTCCCTTCCCAAAGGCAAGGGGGGATTGGCCAAGGGGAGCCATGGGGACAGCGCTGCCTGCACTGAGCTGGGACAGGCACACGGATGCTGTCCCACACTGCTCGTGTTTTCCCACCCCAAAGCCAACACTCCACACTCTGTCCCTGCGGTGGAGGAGCTGGTTCCATTCACCCTCTGGACTTGGCCAGGCAGCTTTTTCGGGGGCTCTTCCCCTGGGGCATCTCCTGGTTCCTCTGCCCGGACACAGAGGCTCCCCTGGGGCCAAGCCAGGGCAGGGAAAATCTCTCCCTGTGCCCCTGATAGCAGGCAGGACCTGAGAAGCGGGTGGGCTGTGCTGGCAGAGGTGCTGGGGAGAGGCCTGGGCTGCTCCCAGGGTGTACGATGCTAAAAAGCCAGCGTGGAGCTGGGCCAAGTGAGCAAAGGTTGGATTAATTGGAGTGCATGTGGGTAAGTAGCATTGATCACTGGAGTCAAGGGAAGTACATTACTGATGGATTTGGAACAAACGCTCCTGCAGCAAATGTGTCTGGCTGCTTAATTGATTAGGGATTTTATTTTATTTATTTTTTTCCTTTCGCTGTTTTTGGAGAGCTTGAGTAGGGGCTGAGCCTCCAGCACCTGCACTGTGTGCCTCACGGGTTTCTCAGATCAGAGCATCCCATTTCACCTTCTCCTTTCCACCTCTCTTATCACCCCCCAGCTCCCAGGAAGAGATGTGGGAGGTAAAACCAGTCTAGGACCATATTTTGTCCCCAGACAAACTGTTGGCCTCACCTGGAAGGGCAGCAGATCCTCCACAGCACACATGGTTGGCAGAGTCCAGCTGTGCTGTGTCACAGAGCAGAGCCGCCTGCCCCAGCATCACCCTCCTGCCCATCACTGTTCTATAATCCACGTTGGCATTGCCCAAACAACACGGCAACACAAGAGCGATGGCTGGAGCCTGCTCCGAGGCCAGGCTGCTGGTCTCTGCCCAGGACCTGGTAGATGTCTGTGTTCTCCCTGGGAGGATGGAGTGGAGAAGCTTTTCCCCAGCTCTTGACTTTTTCCTCAGCTCCTTCTCTTAATCCAGTCACCAAAAAGCTGCTGTAGCTCAAGGTCAGTGTTGACTCCGGATCTACTCCGGGTTCTTTTCCCTGTACACACCCTGGTGCTGCTGAGCGTCAGCAGCTGGAAGGTTCCCACGTTGGCATTGCCCAAACAACACGGCAACACAAGAGCGATGGCTGGAGCCTGCTCCGAGGCCAGGCTGCTGGTCTCTGCCCAGGACCTGGTAGATGTCTGTGTTCTCCCTGGGAGGATGGAGTGGAGAAGCTTTTCCCCAGCTCTTGGCTTTTTCCCCAGCTCCTTCTCTTAATCCTGTCACCAAAAAGCTGCGGTAGCTCAAGGTCAGTGTTGACACCGGGTCTAATCTGGGTTCTTTTCCCCGTACACACCCTGGTGCTGCTGAGCATCAGCAGCTGGAAGGTTCTAACAGCCGAGAAGCAGTGCCCTGGGACAGCCTCCCCGGAGAGGCAGTGAGGACACCAAATCCTCCAGTGGATCTCATGTAAAATTTAATTAATTTATAAATGGAAACAGCCGGCACCGCTGCCTGAGGGAGCAGAGGTCTGCAGGGAGCAGAGGTCTGCAGCTGATCCAGGGCCACCACTCCTGCCCTGGGGCATCCTCGAGATGTCCCAGCATCCCAGCTCAGGATCAGGGCTGGGGAGTGGGGACTGGTCCCACAAAGAGACCAGCAAGTTTCCCTCACTTCTTTTTTAATCCTTTTTTCTAGACATCAGAGAGAAGATGGTTTTAAGGGCTTGTGGATTTTTTCATATGTAAAAATACAAAACAAGATGTAAAGAGGCACGTGGCTTTGCCAATCAATCCTTCGTTCGATTTCCACTTGTTTTTCTACCAAAACACACTCAGGAGACATATCCTGAATAAATGTGTAACAAAATGATCAGTCTGTTCCCAGAACAGCTCAGGTGTTTGGGACGATGCGGACACTGAGGTCGTGTTTGCCTCCTCACCTCCGTGACCTGCACCGCATCGGGATTTCAAATGGGATGACGAAGGAACGACATTTGCATTTTGAGACAATTTCCCAACTTCCCAAGCTGATTGTCCTTCCTGCAGAAGTCTCTTGACAGAATGGCACTGATGGAAGGAAAAAAGCAACCCTTTTCTCTAGAACCCTTGAAATGTTCCATTTTGGAGCAGTCAAAGCAGATTATGAAAGAAAACAGACTCTCCAATCACAGCCCAGGCTGGAAACAAGCGGATGTGAGCATGAAAAGTGATGTGCAGTGGGATGAGATAAACTCCCTATCTTGTTTTGGCCCATTATGGCATATTATTCATCAAAACACTTTGTTGAAATCAGCTAGCTCCGGGTTTTGTTAATTTTCTCTGTTTAAAAAAAAATCAGACTTTGGGGAAAAAAGTGCCAGAAATAGATATTTAACTCGCTGCAGCCAAACAGTCCGTGAGTTCAGCCTGTCACCCAGGGTTGTTACTGCACCTCCATCCCTGGGATAATTTGGGAACAGTTTTTCTGAGCAGAGCCGGGGTGAGGGTGGATAACACGGTGTCTTGTTAAAACATTGGGGATATTTTCCTGGGTGGGAAGAAGCTGCCAGGATTGTGCTTTTCCCGTGAGGAGTGTTGTTACAATGTGCCTGGGCGAAGGGACAGCAATGATCCATGTGTCCCATGGGAGAGGGGTCCCTCGTCCTGCCCTGAAGCTGCCAGAGGGACGTGAACAGGCAAATCTGAGCGAGCAAACCGTGGGGTTCTCAGTCCTCTGATACAGTGGAAATGCTTTCCTGGTCAATCCTGCCCCTGGTGAGGGGGGACAGGGAGCGGGCTGGGGTCCTGGCACCAGCAGCCCTCCTGCAGCCCCTCCCAAGCATGTCAGTGTCAGGGGCAGAGGAACCAGCACCATGTTTGAAGGCACCCCTGATTTTCAAGCACCAGTCACAGGCTTGTTTTTTGGGGGTAAGTTGGGTGCTCACTCACGTCTCTTTCCAACCCTTATGGACTGATGCTTTCCAGCCCTCATGGGCTGATGCTTTCCCACCGTCATGGACTGATGCTCTCCAATCCTCATGGAGTGATGCTTTCCCTTCCCTGGAATTGCACATGGCAAATCAAGCCCCGGTGTTTCTATCAGACCATCCTTTGCAGCCCTGAGTGGGTTCTGCTCTGCTCCAGTGTTGGGGTGCACAAGGTGGGTCCCCCTGGGAATGGCACGGGAACCCCTGCCCATCCCAGTGCTGGGACCAGAAACACCACCTGCATAGTCCAGCTGCCATCCCCAATCCGTGTCTGCTCCTGGTACATCCAAGTTTGGCCCCTCTGGAGCAGGGATAACCAGGCAGGGACGGGCTGGATTTCTTCCGTGTCTTTATTTACATTTTATAACTCAGTCAAAGCCACATTTGCTGCCGTTCGTATTTCCTTGGATCAGCCTCAGCCCAGCAGCCCTCTAAAGCAGCTCAGTGGTTTTTACACCGAAGTGGAGCAGGGAAAGACTATCAGTGAAGGATTGTTGGTTGAACCCAATAAAGGAATCATTGAGATTATCAAGGAGAGAAGCCGTGCTCATCGTGGTGCAGCTCTGGACTTTGGAGGGTTTATACAAATCACAGATTGCCTTTGGATAATTTAACAACCTCTAAGTAGCACTGTGGAACAAAAGCACCAGCCTCTAAGTAAGGTTTTGAACTGAAAGCACAGATGCTCTGTCATCTCAGATGGTTGGGGGTTTGCTTGTCTCCCCTTTCGGACAGGGACTCCAGGCCAGCTGGTTCCACCTTCCATCTGTTCTTATTTTTGTTACCCATTTCTCTCTTCTCCTCGGGTCAGTCAAACCTCGGTGAATCGAGCCCCGAGGGGGATCTCCAAGGTGAGGGGATTTTAGTCTCCACCAAAGCTGCTCCTTGCCCTGCGCAGGGTGTTCAAGGTGAGTCTGTCACTGCTGGGTGGTTCCATCCCATTGCCCACCTCCCTCCATCCCCGGGGCAGAGGAGCCACCTCGGGGACCTCAGCAAAGTCCTCGGCCACTCCAGAGACCCCCACCCCTGACCGAGCCCCCCAGGGCTCAGTCCCGAGGCCAGATTTGTGAAACTTGAGAACAAATCATGTCCTTTCCATTGAGATTTTCCAGCAACACCACCAAGTCTGCTGCAACCTTTGGGATCTGGTGAAGGTCATTAAGCCTCCGTGATGAACCACTAACGACCCTCGTTAGCACTTTCAGTCACTGGACGGATTTCAAAGGGTCCAAAATCTTGGGCTTTGCAGCATCACCAGTGGAAATCCCTTTCTGCCTCTCTGTGCTCTTCCAGCCCAGGGATGCTCCGTGATGGCCATGTCCTCAGGTGCCACCACCACAGAAATAAATATTTCCGGGCTTAATACAGTGGGTTTGGTTACTTTTGATCATGAACTCATTGCAGACCCGTTTCTGTTGTGACCTTCAGGATAAAACTGGGCTCCACGGAGGACACGGCTGGGGTGTGACAGTGACAATTTTTGCTGATTTGCCATGACCCTCAGCTGTTCCTGGTCACAGGAACCAGAGCTGGCAGCCAAGCCTGGGCTTGGGGCAGCTCAGGACTTGCAGGCTGAAGCATTTCTTCCACACTGGAGCTGGTCTGGTGCTTGCCAGTGTGTGGGCACGGGGCTGGGGACAAGCCCTGGGCTCAGTGGCATTTCCCTGCACCCCACACTGCTGGGGACAGGAGGTGCCAGCTCTGCTCTCTGCAAACAAGGCAGCTGTAGATGACAGGGGGAAAGGACCAACTGCAATATTAGAGAGAGAAGGACAAGCCAAAGGGTAAAAGTGTTGGACATCACAGGAACCGTGCGGGCTCTCAGCCAGCCCCTCCAGATCTTGGCAATGCCTCCATCCACCTTTTTTGGGAACATATGTGTGCGTGTTGTGAACGTGGGCAAGGCTGTGGCGGGGGAACTCGGCCAGCCTGCATCGTTTCTGTCATCCTCTCCTGCTCCCCTCGCAGCTCCGGGCAGCTCCCGGGGGCCGCTGGACGTGACGAACCGGCTGAAGCAGCGACTGCGGGATGAAGCTGGTGATCTGGTTTCAATAAAATCAGCAGATTGTTTCATGGCTGGATGGGAAAGCTGTGAGGCTCCAGGATTAGCTCCTCTGGCAGCTGGATCCTGTTTGTCCATCGCCGTCTCCCTGGACAGCAGCTCCCAGCCCACCCCTTTGAACAGACTTCCTGGAGAGATGGTCCATGTCCCGTGGCTGTCAGAGCCGAAGAGACATTTGGACAATGCCCTTGATAATGTGCCTTACCCTGGTCAGCCCTGAGTGCTCAGGGTTAGACCATCATGGTAGGTCACGTCCTACTGAAATCATTCTATTCTAGTCTAGTCTAGTTTAGTCTAGTCTAGTCTAGTTTAGTCTAGTCCAGTCCATTCTATTCTATTCTTTTCTATTCCATTAATTTCAATTCCATTGATTTAGATGAGAACTGAGGAAGAAATTCTTCATTGTGAGGGTGGTCAGACACTGGCCCAGGTTGTCCAGAGAAGCTGTGGCTGCTCCTCCCTGGAAGCATTCAAGGCCAGGCTGGATGAGGCTTTGAGCAACCTGGTCTAGTGGAAGGTGTCCCTGCTGATGGCAGGGGGGTTGGGACTGGATGGGCTTTAAGGTCCCTTCCAACCCAAACCAGTCTGGGATTCTGGGATTCCATCCCATTCCATCCTCTGGTTGTTGTACTGGTTGGACTGGGGTGTCTGCAGCGGGACCCAGCACATCTGGGGCCTCAACCCCCTCTGGGGACTCAAGAGAAAAGTGTAAAGCAGAAAATAACAGTCAGGTCTGGGAGGTAAATGCTTCTCCATAATTCTTACAGAAGCGGCTGAGGGAACTGGGGTTGTTGAGCCTGGAGAAAAGGAGGCTGAGGGGAGACCTTCTGGCTCTGTCCAAGTCCCTTGGAGGAGGGTGGAGAGAGGTGGGCGGGGGGCTGTTCAACCCAGGACCAAGGG
>NW_010333846.1:26122-28457 GCF_000700745.2 Antrostomus carolinensis
TGAGGAAAAACTTCTTCACCCAAAGGGCAGTCCAGCACTGGAACAGGCTGCCCAGGGAGGTGGTGGAGTCACCATCCCTGGTGGGACTTAACAGACAGGCAGACGAGGTGCTGAGGGACATGGGTTAGAGGTGGAATTCGCAGTGTTGGGTTCATGGTTGGACTCAATGATCTTAAAGGTCTTTCCCAACCACTACGATTCTGTGATTCTATCTCCAAAAAACCACAGCTGCCCCCAGCTCGGGGTGTTTGTGCCGTAGGGGAGGCAGGGACACGGGAGAGTTTCCTGGCTCCGACTCAGCAAAGCACTTCAGTTGTTTGACGGGACATGGAGCATCTGCTCCAAGCTGAGCCCGAGCTCCGAGGCGCTGCTCAGCCAGGGACCCGCAGGCAGCTCCGCCGGAGGCAGCTGAGCCATTTGAAATATCGGGCTGTTTTCTAGGTCACATGTAGCCTTTCTCTGTGCCTTTAAATTCCAAAAGCAATATGACTTCTAAGGAAAAAAACCCAAGCTTCTAAAGCAGTAAACAGCTGATTCCCTCCTTCTATACAAGAGCAATTTTAAAAAACACTAAAAAATTTAACAGCCTTCTTTTTTTTCAAAGTTTTTTTTATAAAGCAGAGCCATTTCAGGGCTCTGTCAAGCATACCTGGTAACAAGGTGACATATCCAGTACCAGCATCACCAACAACCATCCTGGCCTTCCTCCCTCGCTTGGCTTTACTGCAGCCCCTGAACTGGCCCGGTAGGAATTTCTGCTCCGTATTTAAATGAACTGGCAGCAGTAATGAAGCGTGTAGGAAGAAAGGGGTGAGGATTATGTCAGGCCTGTGTATTGTAACCCCTTTACTTACAGCCCCTATATCTCCTAAATTCTGGCAGGGGCCGAAGCACTGACTTTTTCACTCCCACTGTCTCCATCCCCAAAGTGTGCAGTTAATCCCCGAGCCCAGGCTGCAATATCAGCTTTCTGTTCTCGCCAGGACAGAAAAAAACCCCAAAAAACACAGAGCAGGACAGAGCAGCTGCATTTAGCGCCCCATCAGCTAAATTTCAATGAAATCATTTTGATGAATTGTTTAGGAAGGGGAAAAAAAAAAGCCCCATTAACTGTACATTTGCTGTTAATTAATAGTCTGGTTTTTTTCTCCTCTTCAGCACAGCATTTCCGAGCTGTGAGCACAGCAGCTCTGCCAGGCACAGCAGCAGTTGGTGCTGGGGTGGGTGATCTGTGCTGGTGTGAGCTGTGGCAAAGCAGCGTATGGTGTAGGGGAGGATGTCTTCTCCAAGCTCCATGCTCCAGAGGGATGAAGGCAAAGCCATTCCAGTGCATGAGGAGCAGTAAAAGCCAATGGCTCCACTCTGCTCCCAGAGCTGCTGTGGTCCGTGGGCAGCACCCGCGGGAGCCTGCGTGGTGTCAGCGGGGCAGGCGAGTCCTTCCTCAGCTCCTCCGTTTTATTATTTTTAATAAATTCTCTTCTCGTGTATTTATTTTCTGTACATATCTTGTAAATATCTCTGGAATGTTATTTGGGAAGAATGTTGGCCAATATCCCCCGGGAAGCAGATGCTGGAGCTGCTGTGGGGACAGGAGCAGGGCAGTCCCGTGCACCTCGGAGGTGGTGGGTGCCCTTAGGTCCTGGCCAAGGCTTAAAACCAGTAGCCAACACACAACTGCAATGAAGGAAAATTCTTGATGAATCACTTTCATTCATAATTACCATGTCAAAGTGCCCAAAGGACATTTCAGGAGCCAACATAGAAGTGAGAGGAGGGAGCAATTGCATGGACAAACGTCTGCCAAGCTCCCACCCAGCCCCTCTGCCAGCCGGGCGTGGGGGCAGCTGAGGTGGCCCCGTCCTCGGTGCTCATCAGTGCAGGCAGCTCTAGAGAAAAGAGCTTCATCACCTGTTTTAGGTGGGCTCCCACAGTCTCATGGCTGTGGGCTGTGTACTTACAGCTTCTGTAGGAAGCCCTGATGGTTTTGAAGCCCAGAGGCTGAGGTGCCTCTCATGGAGAAGCGCTTACAGTCCTTGAGCTGTCCAGCTTTGCTGAGTCAAGATGTCCTTCCCCCATTGAGACCTCCCAGGGCAAGTCACCCTGGGAAGAAAATGTAAAATACCCGGACAGTGCATCCCTTTTGGTGGCACCTGACACCTCAGAGGGTTTGATTCTTGGTGGACTGTTGCTTCTCAGATGTACCCACCCATCGCCTTGGCCCAGGATAGTGGGATGTAGGACAGTGAGATGTAGGACAGAGGGATACAGGACAGTGGGATGCAGGACAGAGGGATGTAGGGCAGTGGGATACAGGACAGTGGGATGTAGGATAGAG
>NW_010333847.1:0-19097 GCF_000700745.2 Antrostomus carolinensis
GACTCCCAGATCCCTTTCCCCTACACTGCTAATTACTTATTTCAAGGTCAGCCTTTGTCCAGAGATTCATATGGAATATTCCTCATTTTCTTCTGCTTGGACATATAAAGTACAGATAAGCTATGCAAGTACAGTGATGAGCCATTTAGCATTGTGGTAATTGTATATTCTTAAGTCATTTTATTGACACAACGATTCTTTTTTCCTTTTTAATTATTTTTCTTCTGCTTACTTTGTAAGGGCATCAAAAGGAGATTTGGTACCATTTGCCCTCTTGCATTTGTTGCACTGTTTGTTGTCCAAGTCAGCTTCTGTGGCTGGAGCAGCATACACAGAGATTCGATCCCTGGCGGCAGCAAAGTCCATAAAGCTGCAAGCTTTTTTCAGTCAGTACAAGAAGCCTATCTGTCAGGTAAAAAGAAGAGAGTTGGTGGTTTTGAAAGACAGATGTTTAGATTCTTTTTGTGTAATTTGAAAATGGTATGAAAGGTAAAAATTACAATATTTTACAAGATGAAATCTCAAAGGACAAGAAAGAGATGATTTAAACAACATAACAAAATAGACCTCACAAACATTCAGGAAGGAATGAGAAATCTTTGACTTTGCCATTGTCTTCTCCCTTCAGCAGTATTGCTTTTCTTTTTTTATTCCCTACGTGCTGTCATGCTGAAATAGAGGAACTATATAGTTTCTTGCATTGTGTTGTAGCATTGTTACAAGAGGCTATGATTTAAAACTGGAATTGAAGTAAACGTTTTACAGGCATGATACTGACATGATTGTTTTGTTCTTTTGTTTTACCTATTACCTAACAACAGAAATTTTGTTTAAAAGACTTTCCTGATTTTGTGTATTTTTTTAATAATGCAATGTCTGAATCCAAGGTTGTAAAATTAAATGCAGTTATTAAGCAGATGATACAGTTCTATCACAAAGTAATAATTGTAGATATATGTGCAACAAATGAGAAAGAAAAATGGATGTATAGAAAGAGGAGTGAAACTCTTGTGTTAATTTTTAGGAAGTGACAAAGGGGAAAATAATATGAAATTTTGATTTCTTTCTGCATAGTTTCTAGTGGAATCCCTGCACTCTAGCCAGATGGCAGTTTTGAGTGCTCCATGCCAGGGTAATGAGCTACAGAAACAAACAGCTGCTCATCAGCGAGAAATGGCTCTGGACATGTTATCTGAGATTGCCAATGTATTTGATTTTCCAGATCTAAATCGTTTTCTCTCAGTAAGTTGGTCAGTCCTTTATACTTTTGATTTTGTGTGTGTGTGTGTGTGTATGCTTGTGGATTTCTATTATAGTTCACAATTTTTCCACAACTATCACAGATCTACCTGCTCTAGACGAACCTGGTTTGGCAGGGAGGTTGGACTAGATGATCTCCAGGGTTGCTTCCAACCCCTAGCATTCTGTGATTCTGTGAATTTTTTTTTCTCTAGTTGCTGTTGTTTGTTATATAGAATACTTTGAGATTGCTGTAACTTGGAGCTCAAATGGAGAGGAGCAGTTTTATCAAGAAGTTACAGTGATGGCTACAGTGCTAATTCAAGTATGACAAATAGTGAACTAACTAAGGTCTGGAGTACTCATCAAGTATATCTACATTAATGATTTAGTGCACTTGGAGAGATTCTTTGTAAGACATGATTTTTGCATGGTGTCTGCTTTCTTGTTTCAGCTGAAGAAAGCTGTTCTTCCATGGGTAGATCTCTGCTTGATCTGGTTACATATCTGTTATACTTGAAGCCTAAGTAGCTTCATACTTGTATTTTGCTTGTTGGTAGATGGGAAAGGCACAACTGTTAAGTAAGCAGTGTTCTAGCTGATTGGTAGTAGGTTGGGAGGGTGTTGATATATGTGGGTGTGGGGTTTTTTTGTGGAGTGGTTTGGGTTGGGTTTTTTTTTAAGATTTCCTTTTGTGGAGAATCTGGATGTATGCAAAAAATGGTAGCTTGCTTTTTGTTTGCATGCTTCTCAGTATTGATTAGGTGAAGCATCTCCTTAAGTAATTTTTATCTGCATTTTTACTAGGTATTACCATCTCATTAAAGTTCTTTATTAATATCTATGGTCATATGTATGACCGGAGATGTGTGGTGTTGTGCTGACATAAATGGAACAAAGCTGAACCTTGGGTTTTTGGAGGGATTTTTTTGTTTATTTGTTTTTCCCATTAAGTGTTGTTCTTAATTTACCAGCGCACCCTACAAGTTTTGCTTCCTGACCTTGCAGCCAAGGCTAGTCCTGCAGCCTCCACACTTATTCGAACCATAGCAAAACAGCTGAATGTAAACCGAAGAGAGATTCTGATCAATAACTTCAAATACATCTTCTCTCATTTGGTCTGTTCCTGCTCCAAGGATGAGCTTGAGCGGGCGCTTCATTACCTCAAGGTAAAGTGGCATTTACTCTATTATATATGCAGATTAGGAGCAGCCATTGCTGAATAGTGAGCTTTCTGCTTTATTTAAGTTAAGGTCTTGCAAAGCATAGGTGGGAAATCGTATATGCAGAAGTTTTGTTCTTGTTATTTATAATCTGTTCCATTGACTCTGAGGAACTGTTGTATTTTGCAAACTTAAAAACTCAGTTTATCTAATGTTGAGCTGGTTGGAAGCTTTTTCTTTGATTTCTGGTAAATCAACCAGATCCCAGTGCCTCCTGTCTCTCAGTGTGCTGGTTTCATTGAAGTTGCAAATGAAAATTTGGTTTCTGTTTGGTATTTGATTATAGAATGAGACCGAGATAGAACTTGGCAGCTTGCTGAGACAGGACTACCAGGGACTACATAATGAATTATTACTGCGTATAGGAGAACACTATCAACAAGTCTTCAATGGTTTGTCAATATTGGCTTCATTTGCATCTCATGATGATCCCTATCAGGGACCTAGAGAAATAATATCACCTGAACAAATGGTAAGAATGTCAAAATATTAGTGTTCAATTTTGTTCAGTAACTTTTTTCTCTCCAGTCTGAGAGTGAAGACAACTTGATGTTCTCTGAACATCACTTATTTGAGGCAAAAGGTGGAGGAAAGGCTGTCATTTCATATTAAGTGTTGCTGTAATAGGGAGATGCATACCAAATATGCATAAAAAACAAAACAAAAAACCCTAAACAAGTCCTCACCCAGCCACCCCAACACACAAACCCCAAAATCCAACCAAAACAAAAAAACCCCCTACAACCTAATAGGGATGTCTTTCATTAACACTGGTATTTCTTAGGGAGCAGGGTATGTATTTGGGATTCTTCTCATTTATCCTTCAGAGTTAGCATTTCATATTTGCTTTTTAATTTCTTAAGATTAGGAATGTGCTAATAGTAAGATTATTTGGTTTTTACTTTTTTCTTTCTTTTTTTCTTTCTTTTTTTTATTTTTTTTTTTTTCACCTCCTTCACAGGCTGATTATCTGCAACCTAAATTGCTTGGTATCTTGGCTTTTTTTAACATGCAGTTACTGAGTTCCAGTGTTGGCATTGAGGATAAAAAAATGGTATGTAAACTTAATTTTGAATATTAAAATAAAGATAAACAAGGACTATTTTAATCCAGACTTACTTACATAATTGTGCAGCTGTCATTGAAGTCTCAAAGATACTAAGGTTCCCACATAATTCTTGAAAACTGATGGTTTCACTGTGGGTAGGACTTCTGTGTAAGTTTGTTTTGTTTCTTTAATGGTCAGCTCATGTACATATTTCAGTCAGACACGGTATGTGTAATAAGTCACTCAACCAGTAATTATAGAGGAGCAATCCAAGTGCATGTTTTATATGTGTGAGAGACAAAGTGGAGGATGAGGGAGTAGGGGAGAAAACTGGAGTTACTGCAAGGAACTGGATTATAAGGGCACCAAAGGGCAAAGCTAAAGAAAATAAGATGCAAATCCAAGAGAAACTGGGCTTTATTGGTTTTGCTTCTCACAGAACAGCTCTTTTCAGCTTTATAGTAGAGAGCATTTAGAGAAATTAGAGCTCACACCTTGATACAAAGTCTGAAAATTCTGCTCTGCTGGGGCCATGCTTCTAACCACAAGACAGGGCTTTTAGCCACCTCACTGAGGTAGCGCAGACGAATTCTGTAGGGAATTTTTCAGTGCTAGGGTGTATATAGCCTTGACTTTGATGGACTGCATTTTCTCAGGTGTTCTTTCAAGCTTTTTTGCTTCTCAGGTATTCATGTTGAGATGTGCTCATTTTCATAGCCCCATGTTTTCACACTCTCTGAATGTCTTCATTTGTATAGCGTTTCTTCTGCTGTACCTTTATGTTGTTTCTGTATTTTCTCATTATGTTTTTTGTTCTTGGTGAGTTTCCCTTACCATGACCTTTCCTCAAGCTCAGGTTTCTTCCTAAGCTACTGATCTGTAATGCTGGCTATTGTACTACCTTGTTTGGTACAGTGTTACTGTGACTGAAATATGTCCTGCTTTTCTACATCTCAGTATTTCTCTTCTGTCTTTCATGAGTCCTATTAACAACTCAGCTGTTACCTGTTCCATGAAGTTTACAAATCACTTCTGCCAGAAGTTGTATGTCAATTCTGTTGCTGGTGTTTTGTTCTTTCATTTTTTAATGCAATTTTCTTTTTTTCTTTTGTATTTTCAAAACTTGTTCTTTTCAGTTTCTAAAACTTTATACATACAGTCAATCACGTCTTATAATAGACTTCTATAACCATGAACTCCTTTGGTGTCGACAGTTCTTCTCTCATCAATCTGTCAGCTGCCTAAATAATGACTTTTCTGTTACAATCCTGTCGTTACAGATCCCCTTTCATTCTCTTTTTCTCTAACCCCTAAATTCTTTATTGAAACATCAAACTGAATTTGATATATTATAAGATACGATTTCTTAAGCTAGGGTAGCCTGATTTTATTAGAAAATAAGACTTGTGTTTGTTTCACTGAGTATCTAATACACTAAAATTACTTTTCTCTGTCTAGGCTTTAAACAGTCTTATGTCTTTAATGAAGCTCATGGGTCCCAAGCACATCAGTTCAGTGAGAGTGAAGATGATGACTACATTGAGAACAGCTCTAAGATACAAGGATGACTTTCCAGAACTGTGTTGCAGGTGAACTGATAGGGTACCCAAATATTGTAATACCTGCTGTTTCTGTCCTTGAATACACTGTTCTGTTTTGTTCTAGACAATAATCTAAACCACAGAACTGAAATAACTTAAAATGCGTCTCATGCCTCACCTGAAATGTCTTTATGCAGAGAAGAATCATTGATTACAATTGTTCTGTTGTTTTTTCTTGTTTAGAGCCTGGGACTGTTTTGTTCGAAGTCTGGACCATTCATATCTTGGCTCCTTGCTTAGTCATGTGATAGTAGCGTTATTGCCCCTTATACACATCCAACCAAAAGAAACTACTGCCGTATTTTACTTTCTTATCGTGGAGAACAGGTACTGTACAAAATATTTTCAGTTATATGGATTAAATCCACAGGAATGAGGATAGCCCTAAATTAAAGTTGTCCAGCACTGAGATGAGAAAACGTGGATTTCTGCAAAATAGTGTATTGTCCTATAAAATTCCCGCTTCTCTAAATTACAATGAGATTTAAAAGTTTGACAAGTGAAAACCTCCTCTAAAAAGGTGTTTTTATATTATCCTTATGAAAATATATGATGCTATGGCCAAGTTACAACCCATTCAGATACTTAGCCCTGCTGGGCTTTCTGATTCTGCATTTTTTTTCTGCAGGTACAGGAAATGACTTCCCTCCATAGGGCAGGCAGACAGAATAACAATGATTGCTAACATTTGCTCTAAGCCAGGGATAGTGTACAGAGTTGGAAAGAGGGAGGAAATTAGTTCTTTATTTGTTTCTTTCAGTAATTAGAGTTGTAATTATGAAGTGCACGGAATTTAATGTTGAATAAGATTTCATACATCCTCTTCACAAGTGGCCACACCAACTGAAAATAAAATCAGACTCTAATACAAAAGACTTACATTTTTGTGACTTTACCTTTTTGAAGACAATGTTGAGTCTTAATTCTTTTTTATCTTATGTTTTGTAGCTTAAAATTATTATTTTTTTAGGAATGGTGATAGTTTATATTTTGATTACTTTTGTTGGGCTTTCATTTTTCTTGCACTGCATCATACCAACAGCATTCAAAATAAAAGCTGACAATAGGAATAATAAGGCTCTTGTAGAAGCCCATAGCAGCAAAATTGAAAGAGATTCCTTTGTGTTGGGGTCACAGTATTCTTTTTTTTGGCTGTGTGTTTTCTTATGAGGAAAACTGAAACTGGATTCACAGCAAATGGGATTATTCTCACCCTTTGTCCAGTGTCCAAAATACAGAGAGCCAGTTGTGGCAGAGGTGAATTGCAACTTTGAAAGCTTTGGCAAAAACTATTTTTAAAAGAGAAAGTAATTTAAAGTATAGCAGAGAGTTACCTGTGGCTTAGTTGAGTAATAAGAGAAACAAGTTGTTTAATATGTATGCTTAATTAAGTAAAAAATTAATGGAATTTACTTTTTTTCTGCTTTTCAAGCCTTTGTTCTTCTAGTAATTACATTTCATTACTTTCTTTTTATGGATTTTTAAGATTTTTCTGATCTAACTAATGTTTGCTATATTTTTTGTAACTATCAGGGATGCAGTACGAGACTTCTTACATGAAATATATTTTCTGCCTGACCTTCCAGAACTAAAAGAAATTCAGGTCGTCCTTCAGGAATACAGAAAGGTACACCTTCTTTTATTTATTTGTTTACTTTTTGTTAAACAGAAATAGTATTTACCTGCCTCCAACAAAACAGAATTTGTGTATCACAGGAATACTTTGAAGCAGGTTCGGATTCTTCTTTAGGAGGGAGATGCTCACGTTTAACATGGTTGTTTCTGTAACATCTCCTGACCACTGACTTTTCATCTTTTTGAGACTAAATAGATTATAAGATTAGAAGTCAGCAGTATTAGCTATGTCAATGAATGTATTACAAGATAAGCTAATTTTAATTTGATCCCTCTTCCATATTCTCTTTAAAGATAACAAAATTTGTCTGTTTCTGGGAGTATTCTGTGGTCCATTTCTTTTGCTTGCCCTCAGAATGGTTGGGTAGTACATGGGAAGTAGCAATTATTTAGTGGGCTTGAGGTAACAAAAGTAAAAATTAACTTGTTTTTAGATCAAGAGTTGCTCAAAGCAAAGCATTTTCTTCTGATTTAATAACTTTTATTTACACCATCATTAGCAGCTTTTTGAGGAAAATTAGACAGGGTTATATGGTTATAGGTGAGAATGTAGGCAGAAAGGTAATTGTTTGTTGTGTTCTCACTTGTGTTCTTTGAGATGCTGCTTAACCACGTTCCTGTTAGAATTAACTTGAACTTCTTGTGTCGTGTCTTGTGCAGGAATCCTCCAAAAGCACTGACTTGCAGACAACACTGCAGCTGTCTATGAGAGCTATTCAGCATGAGAATGTGGATGTTCGTATTCATGCACTTACCAGCCTGAAAGAAACATTATATAGAAACCAGGTATAGAAAACCTCTTTTAGTAGAATTCAAAAGAAATCAAAGTAGCATCTGGACCAACAATGTAAAACTCCTTACTCTTACTAGGTGTTCACATGAACTGTATTATTCTCCTCAATTTATTAAGCTAGCTGTTTCTTAATATAATGGGGAGAAAGGATTCTTTTCCATCATGTCTCCTTGTAAGAGGACTTTCAGATGCTCCAAATCTGTGCGATGCTGATTCAGCAAGGCTAGTGGTACATTTCTTATCTTTTTTCAACTCTGAGGAAAGATGTATCTAAGATGTGTATTTCAGCAATCAATTGTGTGAGCTTGTTCTCTCTTAGAACATGTATGGCTTTGCATCAGGAGACTAATACATTAAAGCCAGCATTTTTTGTGTGTTAGTGTAATAGCTGAAAGAATTAAGGTGTGTGTGACCATGTCACACCTTTGATTTTTTTTTTTTTTCCTTCTTCCTTCAACTCTCAAAAATTTGAATCCATTGATGATGTTCAAATAAATTTTATAGCCATGTACAAGTTGAAGATTCTGCTTTACAGATCTGTGTGGTTAATAGCCCAGAGGGGTGTATTTGACCTATTAAAAAAAAAAAAAAAATACACCTGTCCCCTTAGTAGCTTTAAGATTGTGGAATACTCTCCAGTCAGAAATTTTTAAAAATCCTAGCTAAAAGACCAAACAATCATTGTGTATATTCCTGGCCAACCAGTAATTCTCGCAGTTCAGATCAGCAAAATCTTGCCATGTCTTCTGTAGTTAAAAGTCTAGCAAAATAATTGAGGCAAATCAAACTTAATTTACTCTGTTATCATAGAACCATAGAATGTTGTGAGTTGGAGAGGACCTGCAAGGATCATCGAGTCCAACTCTTGCCCTAATATAGGATAATCCCAAGATTCAGACCATGTGTCTGAGGGCCTTATCCAAATGCTTCTGGAATATTGTCAGGCCTGGTGCCATGACCACCTCCCTGGGCAGCCTGTTCCAGTGCTCCACCACCCTCTGAGTGAAGAACCTTTTCCTGATGTCCAACCTAAACCTCCCCTGGCACATCTTCCTGCCATTTCCTGTGGTCCTATTGTTGGTCACCAGAGAGAAGAGATCAGCACCTGCCCCTCCTCTTGCCCTTGTGAGAAAGTTCTAGACCGTGATGAGATCTCCTCTCAGTCTACTCTTCTCCAGGCTGAACAAACCAAGCGACTTCAGCCTCTCCTCATACGGCTTCCCCACTAAGCCCTTCACCAATTTAGTGGCCTCCTCTGGACACTCTCCAGTAGCTTTAGATCCTTTTTATCCTGTGGCACCCAAAACTGCACTCAGTTATGTTGGCTGTGGTTTCAGTTTTCATTAAGCATAGCAATGGCAAACATCTTCACGTTGTTAAGAGAAAATTGGAGAACAAAAGCTGGGCCAGAATGAAAAAAAAAAAAGGACGTCCAATTAAAATGATGGGCATTGTTTAAAGGACTTGAAACCCTGGGCTTTGTCAGACTGAGAGTGACAAAACGGCCAACAAATGGGAAATAATAAGGATACAAATGACAGCAAAACCAGAAGGTATGAGAACAGCTGCATGAAAGGAATTGAGACGAAGTATCCGAACACATGAAGAGAAGGGAGAGAGAAGTGAAAAAGATAATGTAGAAAGGAAGAGAGGTTCTTGGTAAGATGAGGAAAGAAAATGGAGTTAGTAGAGAGGTGTACGATAGTGAAATACAGTATTGGTCGTGACAGCAGTATTAATTGAGGCTAAAATCGCTCATTCTTATTAATTTGTTTAATCCTTTCTAGGGTAGCAAGCAATTTAGGGCAGTTGGGCTGTAGTTACAAAATGGCAGTATTTGAATCAGTAACCTAAAGTCATGGGTAAATGAAATATGAAGAGTGAGTTACAGATGGAAAATTTCCAAGATGTCCATAAACATGGTTGTAAAATAACTCATCTTTATTTTTTTACTTCCTAGGAAAAATTGATAAAGTATGTAACAGACAGTGAAACTGTGGAGCCAGTCATCTCCCAGTTGGTAACTGTACTTCTCATTGGCTGCCAGGATGCAAATTCTCAAGCCCGACTACTTTGTGGAGAATGCTTAGGTGAACTGGGAGCCATAGATCCTGGCAGGCTCGATTTTTCAACGAGTGAAACTCAAGGAAAACATTTTACATTTGTGGTAAGAAGTGTTGCTGTAGTGTTTTGTTTAGCATTAAGATTGTGGGGGTTTGTTTTACCATTAAGCATTTTTTTTGTTTAGCATTAAGGGGTTTTTTTAAAGTGCTTGGGAGCAGGGAACCTCTTATCTTTAGACCTTTGAAAATCTGTATTTGCTTCATCATCTAAAACAGTTTTGAAGTCAGGCTTCAAAGTGATTATTTAGAGATTAAAGATACAGCTGTTAACTCTGTTTGTTATAATAAAACTGATGTTCTGTTTGTGGCTGAGGCTGGTGTGGAGGATCCAAATTTTGCCTATGGATTATTAATGGAACTGACTAGAGCATTCCTTGCTTATGCTGATAATGTTCGTGCTCAGGATTCTGCAGCTTATGCGATTCAGGTAAGATATGTGATTAAATCCTATTTTTTCTTCACAAATTATTTCTTATCACACTGAATTTAGAATTATGCAATATCAATGTACATTTTGAAGTACACGTTTGAATATTTGAAACTTCATCCTATACAGCTTTAAATTATAAGGTAAAAGGTTATTCAGGTTAGTGATTTTTTTTCTTTTTTTAAACTCCTCGGTGCTCACTTAGAATTCTGGGGAGCTGTCAAATAAAATATTTGTTTGCTTTTGTGTCACAATGTTTTAGGAAGGAGAGATCTGATGTTTCAGGGGTGACTAACAGTCCATACATAGTGATTCAGGGAGTAATCCTGAGACTAACTTAGAAATGGTGCAGGTTCCATAGGCAGAAATGAAAAGCAGTAAGTATTCCTAAGAGGGTTGCTGCTTACACTTTTAAGAAGCAACTGAAAGGGAGCCTACCCTTATTTTCAGAGTCTAGTCTTCCGTGCTGCTTTGCCAAGTCCAAGCTGATTGGGTGGTTGATGGGGTTTTTTTGTTAGTTTGTTTTGTTGTTGTTGCTGTTTAATATCTTTGTGAAAACCTCAGGACAGTTCTTTGTTCCAGGCGAAAATAAGTGGACCTGTGTAGTCACCAAAATAAGAAAATTTCATTAGCTTATGCACAAGGAGGAATCAGATTAACTTCTAGCCCTGGTTTATTGGCAAATGTGAAGAATATGGGATAATGTGGTCCAAACACCAAACGGAGCATCTGGGGAATCAATAGTTAGCTGATATCGACACTGCCTACTAATAGGGGATTAACAATGTTGGATAAGAGTTTTGCAGTTATAATTTCTGAATTAAGCATTTTGTAACGTCTATCTCATTACTTCTGTATGTGCGCTCGGTTGTTTGTTGGTTTTTTTTGGGTTTTTTTTTGCTACTGTGGTCATGAAATATTTGCAGTGCTAACTTGGTCATGTGAACTGTGCCTTTTCAGGAGTTACTGTCCATCTATGACTGTAGAGAGACAAACACTGACTGCCCAGGCTCCAGGCTTTGGAGGAGGTTTCCTGAGCACGTGCAGGAGATCTTGGAACCTCACTTAAAAACACGGTATATAACAACCCAGGCAATTTCTGTTCTTAACAGCTCTAAACCAACTTTTTCTCCAGCTAGCAATAACTTTTATGATTGTTACTCTTCTGTGAAGACTGATACGTGCATATACAAAATTCAAACAAGGTCTTTCTACGTAAAGCTGAATTAGCACTTCCTTGAATGTAATTCTCTATAAATCAAACAAGCGAAAATGTCAGCTTAAACTTTGCCCAGATCTACCTGTTTGTCCCACAGCATTGTCTGATACAATGTTTTGAAGCTTTTATTTCTGTTTCCTTTCCTTTGTACAAATCCTCACTAGGATTTGAGTTTGTACTCAAATACTGTAATATTCCTTTACTGCTACACTTTATAGAAGTAGGAGGAGCTTGTTGGGTTTTAATTTGACTTTTCATTTTGTTGAATTAATTATAAAAATTATGGGAGGAAAACTTTAAATGATGTATGCATCTTAATTTGAAATAATCAACAATCTTTCATTTCCATTTCCTCTTGAAGACAGTCATGCTCATCTGTCATAAGTTTTACGTTTTTAGAAAACAAACTTCTTGGCATTTCTTGGCTTTCATATGTGTTCTGAGTTTTTTATGTCAAAAAGATAGTACTTAGATATTTATCAAACTGCATTTCTTAAAACTGATTTGAACAGCACTTTCGAGTATACTTAAAAATTGTGTAACATCTTAGGTTGTTTATTTTTCATGTTTCATTTTAAGAAGCTCTATTTTAAAAGAAGCTGACTACTGAAAGTATTTTCTTAATTCTTTTTTAAAATTAGAAGGTGGAACTTAATATGATTCTGGTTAGAGAACTTCATAATTAACAGTGTGCTATTGTTATTTATTATATTAAATTAATATTTTAAAATTACAGGTACAAGAGTTATCAAAAGGCTGTAAATTGGTCTAAGATGAAGAAGCCAATTTACTTAAGCAAATTAGGTGACAATTTTGCAGAATGGTCAGCTACTTGGGCAGGTTATCTCATAACAAAGGTAAGAGAATAAATCTGCTGTCTGTATTGGTGTGTATACAACAGTTCTTGAGCCATGTTTCCGTTTCTGAAAGTCAGGGATGGTTGGGGAAATACACCTATTTGCTATAGGCCTGTTAAAGCACATACCCAAAGACTCCTGCATCACCAAGGTAACCATGCACCTTCCCTGCCCCAGAATTGTTGTTTCTTGGCTAGGCTTCACACATAACATCAAAGCCAAAAGTCTAGGAAGTTTGCCCTTGTCCAGAGACTCTTGTACAACTGAAGGCACTGACAAATGCTTCTGAAAAGTATCTGAAATGCTTCTGGAAAACCTCAAATTTATCTTCTCAGTTTCGGAAAGATTTATTTCATTTCCCTATAGATCCGCAGTCCCAGCACATGAAAAGTACTTGTTTCTTCTTCCTGTCCTTTCCCCTTTCCAACATATAAGTGACCCACTTAAAATTTCACTTCTAAATCAGCTGCTTTAAGAAGTTAATTTAACCACAGTAGCTCAGTAGTTACACTTTCCTCTTTCTATTTCAGACAGAAGAATTGAATGTCTTCATTATTTCCTAGATTTTGTGGGCTTTTAAGGGCAGAAGAGAGGCTGAGTGCAGTAGTAGACTCTTGGCCTTAAGATTTTTTTTTAAGGCTGCTGCAAGTTTACAATGGTGTAGAAGACATGGAAAAGTGGAACATATAAGCAAAGCTTGCCTCTCTTTTTGTGTTATCATCAATTGATACATGTAATAGCAGCTGCCATCTGATGAACTTTCTATAGAAGACAAATATCTTACAAATTCTATTCTATCAAATAATTTTACTTGTTAACAAAAAGAAACCTATTAATTGTTCAAGCATTTGCACTTTTGTAATGATGCTTTTTCTGGAAATAATATTTTTCTGTAGGTGCGACATGATCTTGCCAGAAAAGTTTTTGATTGCTGCAGTATTATGATGAAGAATGACTATAAAGTGACAATTTATCTGCTTCCACACATCCTTGTCTATGTTTTGTTGGGTTGCAGTCAAGAGGATCAACAAGAGGTGAGATGTATAAGAAGGTAGTGTTCTTCATAGGAATGTTCAGGACCTGTTCTTCCTAAGAGCTGTTCAGCTCTGTAGAATCACTGTAGACCTACATGAACAAATTGTATAGGTGTTAAACTCTTTTTCCTGTGATAATAATATTTTTTTTATGGAGTTTTGAATATACTTGTACAAGTTTGTTTTGAACTACTTGTCTGTGGATTTTCATCTATTTCTTCAGTAGGGCCTAGGATGAGATATTATGCAGTTAATTATGACTGCAGTAACATCAAGAGCTGGAGTCATACAAAGAGGAGGAGAGTGTAACACAAGGAATAAATTGAACTTGTATACTTCCAAGAATTCAGACCCATAACTTTTTCTCTCCCTTGCATACACTTACAATTTAAGTGGAAAAACTATTTAGCTACTGGATTCATAGATGTCTTGTAGCAAAGCAGAGATAGGGGAGAAGAGAATCATACAGTCTGCTTTGCTTCATTTTGCTTTAGCAGAAGTTGAAGAGACTGAAAAATATAACTTACATTCTATTAATTTTAAATTTCACAGCTAAGATAAGGTATCTGTGTTTAAACACTGTGAGTGTGTAGAGGTATGTGTTGGTTTTTCTTGTCAACAAATACCTCCACAATAACCATTGCTTATGTATTTTAACTTGTATTTTGTTGTCTAAAACAAACAGGAACCAGGTCTTTCAGTGTGGTATTTACTTAAATATAAGCAAAAAGTAGATCTGTGATCTGATAGGCAGTAGATCACTGGACTCTTACCAATACAAAAGTATTGTTTTTGCAGCAGAAGTGCAGCAGCATTCATTGTGTCTTGAGACCTAAAATTCCAATAATCATGATGGTTATTCCAAATCCAAGGGTTTGCTTTTCAAAGGCTTTCTCCCTGTATGAAATCTCCCAACAACAACTGCTTAGTTTGCCATTTCTTCTTAAGATTGTGGGACAAACAGAGCTTGTAAATAAGCCCGAAATTATTAAAATATACCATTAAAATATCTAGTATTTTAGGTTGATTTTTGTGTCTGTTTCCTACTATTTTGATGCCTGTATGGTGCTTCTATCTTTTATCATGTTAATGTTTGTGTAGGTTTATGTGGAGATTATGGCTGTTCTGAAACATGATGACCAGTCTACTAGGAGACTTGAAGACAGTGCATCTGATCTAAGTCAGCTGAGCACACAGACGGTGTTCTCCATGCTAGATCATCTCACTCAGTGGGCTAGACATAAGTTTCAAATACTTATTGCTGAGAAAAATACTAGCAAGTCTAGCAAAGACAGAGGAGATCCAAAAAGTGAGTGATGCTTATTTTGTTTAAGGTGGCATTTACATTTTTCAAATAAGTATTTAAATTTGCCACTTCACATTATGACCATTTCAAAATGCAATATTACTATATATGCATATGAATATGTTAGTCCTTTTTATGATTTCTTACTATCATATTGTGATTTCCACCCCCTCCCACCTCAAATCCATTGTTTTGAATGCCTTTTGTAAGAAATACAGATTCAAAATTAAAAAATGAAATGTTAACTTCTTGGTTATTTTCTGAAGATTCAATGTAACATATTCTGTACTGATACAGGAAGTTCACTAGGATTGTTTCAAATGAACTATTGTTGACAGAAGAAAAAAATGTGTTCTTAAGTTAATCAGATTATCTCACTAAATTGTTAAATTAATTATCTGAATTTTAATGCATAATGTAATTCTTCTAAATGAAACCTCAATGAACAGACTTTTTGACTTTTTTGGTTTTTTTGTATAGCATCAAGTGAGGACTATGGAGAATACCAAAATGTGACACGTTTTCTAGACCTCATACCTCAGGATACACTAGCTGTGGCTTCCTTTCGCTCTAAGGCTTACACAAGGGCTGTGATGCACTTTGAATCATTCATTACAGAGAAGAAACAAAATATTCAGGAGCATCTTGGATTTCTTCAGGTTCTGAAGTTCTTTTTGGTTTTTGTTTGTTTTATTTTAAATTAGACACAGATAAATAAAGCTTTGTCAAATTCTTCTCTGAAGTGGGAAGAAGAAAAGATGTAGTCAGGCTCTTGCTGTTGGATACAAGTGATTAGTTGTCTGTCTTTCAGCAATATTTAGTACTTCCCCTTGCTTGGCATGCTTCTTATATGAAGAGGAAGGAGTAGCTTTCTATGTATAATAAAAGACTGTAAAATCCTGAAAATAGTTAAATGTATTTTTCTTGAAAGTATACCATTTATTGCTTTTAGTTAACTTTGTGCCTTTTGTCAGAGAAAACACAGCCAACTATAGTAACAAAAAAACCCAAAACAAAAAACAACTACAAAACAGCCAAAACACATTTGAAGGAAAGCTAAGTGGCTTATACTAAAGTAGAGGAAGAGCTAGTGCTAAGGGTGTTGAAAACAATATAAATTATTTTCAAGAAGTATTTTAACCTGTGGGATGAGCCTGTTTGTGGTTCCTTATGGTTTATATTCCTCAGTGTCATTTCAAATTTGAAAAACTTAGTATATTGCTTTTCCACCATAAGTAGTCTGAACCTTCATATTATACAGCTTTATCATGTAATAATAGATACTTATTTTGCCCTTTACACAGATTGTTTCAGGTAACTTGATGTTTTATTCTTTTGGTAGTATGCGATAATGAGTATTACAGTATGTTGAGCAAAAGTAAGGCTCAACTTTGGGAGTAACCCAGCAAAACTGATGTGTTCCATGAAAGCTTAGTGCCAAGAAGTCCTACAGAGTAATTCGTTCTCCATTTTCAATATGGCTTGTCATTCTGAGCATGTTCTATATAAAATACCTTCTTGTTGTCTTAGAGCTGTTTTTAATGTCTATTTACAATTCTGTTTGAATAAAGAAATTGTATGCTGCTATGCATGAGCCAGATGGAGTAGCTGGGGTGAGTGCAATTCGGAAAGCAGAACCATCTCTCAAAGAACAAATCCTTGAACATGAAAGTATTGGCTTGTTAAGAGATGCCACAGCCTGTTATGATAGGGCTATCCAACTGGAACCTGATCAGGTAAGTACAAGGCAAAATCTTTTTTAAAAAAAAAATATTATTAATATTCTTAACTAAGATAAGACTAAGCCAAAAATTCCTCTTGAGGATCTTTTAAGTAAAGTGGAAACATAAGAGTTTACTGTGGCAGTCACTGAGTAATTATTGCTAATGGAAGTATTTATGAACTGAAACAAATCTCTTATTGGGTTTATACTGTAACTTGCAAGCTTGGGTTAATAGTTGGATGCTTCTGCCCATGTTTTTGCTAGGACAGCTTAGCAATTAAAGTTCAGCCTTTGCTTGGGAATGCCTGGAATTGGATTAAGTAACAATCGGTACTAGTACTTGCCAAGAGAACTGTTAAAGCGAGTTACCACAGGTTTCATTCAAAGTAATTCTGACTTATTTTTTATTATTGACTTCCAGGGACAATGTTCATAATATAAGAGCAGGTGGAAATGGATTAAAGAAAATTTAGGATTATTTGTCTTCCATTCCCCTTTCCCTTCCTTTATTTGGAACATCTAAGTATAAAGTACGGTAAAGCTGAGCAGTACTGGAAAACCTTCATGCTTTTTTTGTATACCAAAGTGAATATCCAGAGATGTGATGATAGATGCAAAAAGAAAGTTGAAGACATGTATTACCTTTCTATATTTGAAATACTTTTCTAATGGAAATTGGTAAAAGTTTCCTAGACCAGAGTATCTCTATGGTTTCTGGTACTTCCCTATGAAGCAGAGGTTATCTAGCACAGCTGGTAACAGGTGTAGTAAATAGGGTGTTTTGGTGGCCCTACTTCATTCCCAGAGTATGGAAAACATTTTTATGAAGAGTGAAATTGCTTCGGTTTTGGGGTTATTTCCTTTCAGTGACTTTTCTTCTTGTTGTTGATCATTTCTTTAAATCAAATTTTTATTCACAGCTCGGATATGGGTATTAATATACTAACAGCAAACTATACAGGAGGTTCCACTTAAACATGAGGAAAAACCTCTTTACTGTGAGGGTGACCGAGCACTGGGACAGCCTGCCCAGAGAGGTTGCAGAGTCTCCTTCTCTGGAGACATTCAAAACCCACCTGGATGCCTTCCTGTGCAATTTGCTGTAGGCAGACCTGCTTTGGCAGGGGGGTTGGACTAGGTGGTCTCCAGAGGTCCCTTCCAACCCCCACCGTTCTGTGATCCTGTGATTTGTGATGAGGCGCATTCCAAAAATTGCCAATGGTGATTTAAGTTCTGTGGTAATTATAGACTTTTTACATTTTTGAATGTTCATTTAGCTTATGATACAATTGGTTATGCCTTTTCTTATTATAAAAGGCATTCAAACATAATTCTTCCTTCAGAATGCCATGAGTTTCATTGATGTATGTGTGGTTTTTTCTTTTTTTTTTTTTTGTTTCCCCCTTCCTATGTCTAGATCATTCATTATCATGGTGTAGTGAAGTCCATGTTAGGCCTTGGTCAGTTATCTACTGTAATTACTCAGGTCAATGGAGTGCTTGCAAACAGGTACTGTAAGCATCTAATACAATGTTTATTTAAGTAATATTAAGCTCTTGTTTTACATCTGTGTGTCAGTAGCTATTTTTGCACATTATCAAGCATTTGAGGCTTATCCAGAATAACCAGTTAGCAATGTGAAGGTAGAGAACTTTTAAGTGCTTTGTCTATAAATCATGTATTTCAAGACTTCCAGAGATGTTAGTACTTCTTGTCTGCACTGTGTGCAGTCTTGGTATGTGCTTTACTTTATTAAATAGAATCTTTCATTCATTGTCTTGCATGTTACTTGTTCCATAGCTATTCTGTAGCCTATTAGGATAAATGGATTGCAAGATGGTAATTTAAAAATATGCCATAGAAGTTAAATACACTACTTGGAAATTGAATTTGTGGGATTGTGTTGTACAGCTATTATTTTTTTATCAATGCATATCCTTGGTTTTACTGAATTTTATTAGAAGCAAGATTACCTTGCTTCTTTTCAAGTAAGAGAAGTTTTATTCAAATAATATTTGATAATATAATGTAGAGCTAACATACAGAGGTGGGAAAGGAAAAAAAATAGTTCAGCACAAACTTTTATTGCCTTTGTTTTCTTTTAATAGATCTGAATGGATTTCTGAATTGAACACTTATAGAGTGGAAGCAGCCTGGAAACTGTCACGATGGGATTTACTGGAAAATTATTTGGCTTCAGGTAAATTACCATGTCAAAATATTAATATTTCCTTTCACTTTTGACAATCTAATCTTCTTGAAACAAGGGGCAACTATTGTAATTTTTTAATCTTGGGTTATACTGGGTGGAGGGTTGGTTCTGACAGTCTTCTAGATTTTGTAAATGTATGTGATGGTAAACTGTATAGTCTTTGAGTAGAAATTTCAAGTGACTGTAAGGCCAGATTTCTTCTCTGTTTATCGGGATGGATTGTGAAGTGGAATTACATAGTATTTCTAAAATCCAATTACTAAGTTCTGAGAAAAACTTATTTTTCCAGTAGTAAGTTTAGACAAATTACCATGTTCATATTAAGCTACTTAAGGTAACACAGTTTGAGAGGCTTTTTTTCCCTCCCCAAAGATGTGAAGTCCACTACTTGGAGTGTCAGACTGGGACACTTATTATTATCAGCCAAGAAGAAAAATGAAGCAGCATTTTATGAAACACTGAAGGTTGTTCGAGCAGAACAGATCGTACCCCTTTCAGCAGCAAGCTTTGAAAGAGGATCCTATCAGCGAGGATACGAGCATATTATCAGGTTTCTGATTTTCATGTCACTACTTTCAGATTCAGAAATCACATAATCCAAGAATTTTCCATTTCAACAATAGGTGGTATTGATAAGCATTTTCTGTCACACCCCCC
>NW_010333847.1:19113-34156 GCF_000700745.2 Antrostomus carolinensis
TATCCTCAACCAGCTGGAAACCTTTGATTAATTGGGAATTTATATTTATTCCCCATGAAAAATATAAAAATAAAACTTTTTGGTACAATCTTTCAAAATCAGCAAGCAAGTTTAGGTAAACATGAGGTAATAATAAAAATCAACAATTTAATTCCATGCCTAAAGTAGTACATATAGGCGAGTAACTCCATTAGTGTAAGAGCATTGCTTTTAATCTGTATGGTGGCCTAAAAGCACTCTTCTTTTATCAAAAAGCAGTAAAAATTGAAACCCCATCTGTGTCAGTAGGTTTACTTTTTCTTTTTTAATAAATTTTGAAGTTGGCTGTAGTGGACTAACAAGTGCATCACCTTCCTTAATGAAATAGGTTTAATATTTTCTCTACACTGTAAATGCATCCTCATGGCAAGATATTGTGTGAAACTAGCCAGTTGAAGTATATATTTCTTAATTACTTCTAAATTATATTTTGTCTTGGTAATTTTTTTCAGTGTTATTTTATTTAGGAAATTGAGTATTGAGAAAGAAGTGTTTGAAAATAGTTTGATTTAGTCATTGATCTGGGCTACTCAGAAGCCTTTGGTTACTGTTTCTCTGTTGGAAATACCCACTACACATCTCCTATGCCAATGAGAATGTAGGTGTTTACAAGCTCGCAGCTTTACAGTTACAGCAAATAATAATTATATTTTTAAATAAATTTAATAACTATTGTAAGAGAGGTGTTTAAGTAACAGATCATATATTGTCTTTAAAATGGTTTTTGTTGAAAATAACAGACTTTTTGAAGAATTATTGCTAAAACTAATGGATAGAAGTACTCTTCTTAATGATTTACTTCCTCTCCAAGTAATCTTCGTTGTCTCTGTGTTCAGCAGCTTGGTAAAGGAATAGTGAGAAAATAACTAATCAATTTACAAATCCTTGATTTTGTGTGTTTGGTTTTGCTGCATTTTTGCTTTTAAAATAAGCCATACTATTTGAAATTATTTACATGGCCAGCTTTTAGAAAGAAAATGGCAAAAGCTCAAAAATGGCAAAGTATCTCAAACAGCAACCGATTTTCAATAATTTTTTGTCTTTATTTTACTAACACAGGTTGCATATGCTGTGTGAGTTGGAACATAGTATTGGACCAATATTTCAGCAACCAAATGGTGACCAGAGTAGAGATTCCCTGAATTGGTGTGCTCGTATTGAAATGACCCAAAACTCTTACAGAGCAAAAGAACCCATTTTAGCACTGAGAAGGGCTTTGCTTAGTCTCAGTAAAAGGTGAGAACATGACTATTTCTTGTCTGTCCATGTTGTATTCTCAGTAATATTCTGGTTTTCCATATGCGCGTTAGGAGAGATAACTCTGTGGAAATTCATATTGTAGACAAAAGTAGTCCCCTCCAATACTACATACCTTCAAAACAGAAGGGAAAACTGGTGTCTGTAGGAAAGATAAGGGAGAAACAGGGGGCAAGAGTATTTGTTTCCTAGGCCTAAATGGAAGAAAAGTGAAACAAATGTATTGGAAATAATTTCAAATGATCGCTATGTAGTGTGTAGCTTATTGAGAATTTTTGTTTGTGTTTCAACACACTGTAATACTTCAGATTGTAAAGCAGCATTCGTGACTGAAATTTTTCCTTTTCTGCAATAATATCTCTGCAGCCAGGATCACAGTGAGCTTGTTGGTCAGTGTTGGCTCCAGAGTGCTAGAGTTGCGAGAAAAGCTGGTCATCACCAGACTGCGTATAATGCTCTTCTGAACGCTGGGGAATCTACGCTCTCAGAGCTTTACATAGAAAGAGCAAAGTGGCTCTGGTCTAAGGTAAAGAAAATAAAAATAGACTTTCTTTCTTACAGGCTAGAAAATAATCTTTAGTTTTCTTCAAGGAAAAGAAGGCATCCAATCAGGATATGTAAAACAAACTATGTCAACTGGGACCATCAATGCATTCTGATAGCAGTTGGAGGTAAAAACTTCCCGTGCCTCAACTGCAAGTCACCCCTTTTCTGGCAGCTGTGTAGAAAACTGGTGGATTACTTGCCTCTGTCAAAGCAGTCCAGGCATATTTAAATTATCTTAATAGCAGAGCTTTCCTTAATTTGAATCCTTTTAACTGCTAGAGGTAGACAGCAAACATGGGAACAATTACTGTGGTAAACTTAGAGACAGCAATTCTGAGATAACAGGCGAATATAAGAAGCATTTGAAATAACTAATATCCAGTTACCACAGCCAGAATGGTCAAGAACATACCTGGGGACAAAGCTTTGCCTTAATCACAACTGTAAGATGAATGTTTTACATTTCTCTTATTTGCAGTATATAAAATGCTTTCCTCTTTCCCATAGGGTGAGGTTCATCAAGCACTCATTGTTCTCCAGAAGGGGGTTGAGTTATGTTTCCCTGAAAATAAAGCACCCAGCAGTACCAAAAATCAGCTCATCCACGGTCGGGCAATGCTGCTAGTGGGCAGATTCATGGAAGAAACTGCTAACTTTGAAAGCAATGCAGTTATGAAAAAGTATAAGGTAATTTGCTATACTGGTGTTAATGAGACAGTAGTTTTTAATAATAATAATAATAATAATATATCCCTTAAGTAAGCCATCATTATGCTCTTGATGTCAACCAAGGATAGCATCAATGGGATTAAATGCTGTATCAGTGCATGGGAGGGAAGTAGTTCTTCCTACGAAGATTTAACTATCTGAATTAACTTTAATATATGTCAATACAGGGAGGTCTACAGTTCCCAACAGTGGGAGCTAAGAATACCTAATTTAACTCTTTTAAAGTAGAAAACAAATTTCTACTAGGAGTGTGGCTTTTTTCTTATGCATGCACAAATTAGAATTCCTCTCTAAAATATAAGCTACTCTAAATACAGACAGTGAGATAATTTGACACATTGCACAGAAGTGTTCCTTCTCTCTCTGGTAGTGAGTTGTAACTGTGCTTTAAATACGCTTCCAGTCTCTGAAGAACTAGGAAAAGAGGCAACTGGTATGTTTTTCTTCAGTGACACAGCACTACACTGCTTCATCTTGCTATGCCAGTGAAATACTGTTTTGGCATTGGTTAATATTGCCTACTAAACCAGCAGTAGATGCAGATCTTTGTGCTTCCCTAAGTGTAGTATGTCTCTTATCCAAGCTTTGGCATTTGCTACTGTTAATACTTACTGCTTTCTTACTAACTGAGTGCTTCTGAAGCAGTTATTTAGAGAAAAATCTATCGGATGTATCAAATCAAATGAAGGTTGAAATAATGGAAACTAATGTAATTTTGATGAGCTATGTTAAAATACTAAGGCTTAGAATTGTCTACTGTCTAAATATTGGTACTGGAAACAAGCCAGTGTTATTTGAGAATGGATGTGCCACTTGCTAGGTTATTTCTTTTCTAATACATGTCACACAAGTTTTTGTTTTAAACATGCTTTTAGAAGGAAAACAGAAATGTGAAAAACATCCTGCTGTTTCACTTTTAAAAAAAGAAAACCCAGTGTTGAGTTTATCAGGATCAGGAATTTGATTATAATATTTTTAATGAAACTATAATCTTTCCTAGTTGATGAATCCTATATCATTCTGTCTGAAGTAATTTTGCTGTCTACAAATACAAAAAGTATTTTAAGAATTTATCTTGGGGCAAAATTACAATTTTGGAGTTACAAAGTTACAATTAATACTTTTTAGTACGTACTTTGCACAAAGGCAACTAAGATTCTTGTTTCTTGAGAATCTTTTTTATTATTGTTTTATTTTTTAATATTAAATTCAGCATTCTCTCAAAAGTAATTATCATTTTTTATTTGTTGCAGGATGTTACAATTTTCTTGCCAGAATGGGAAGATGGACATTTTTATCTTGCTAAATATTATGACAAATTAATGCCAATGGTAACTGACAACAAGATGGAAAAACAAGGAGATCTGATTAGATACATAGTTCATCATTTTGGGAGGTTAGACCCTACGGGAACTTTGCTTAGTGTCCATAGAAGGATGACTGCTATACGGAAAAAAGTTTTATAGGAATATATTGCCTTTCAACAATTCAGACTGACTCACAGTTTTATGCAGTATTGTAAAACAAAACTTTTAATTAATTACATACAAAAACAAAAAACAGTTTTACAAAACCCTGTACTTTTTGGTTTTGTATGTAATTAATTTTACTTCTGCCTTCCGAGTAAGCCATTGTTGGCTGTCTTGTGTAAGACAATAAATTATTTAATCTGCTGTTTTGATTATTAAAAACAAACCCTTTTGTATATTAGTAATATTTCAGTTGTTGCAGATGCATTAAAATGCCGAATGTACATTTCTGAAGTCCAGAGTGGAATATGAAACAATTAAGGATGTAAAGTTCTTAACACTTCTAATATATATCACTAACATGCTGTGATTTAATCATGTGATCACAGGTCTCTACAGTATGGAAACCAATTCATCTATCAGTCAATGCCAAGAATGTTATCTTTATGGCTGGACTTCGGAGCAAAAGCATATGAATGTGATAAAGGTAAAACGTTTCTTTCCCACTACATACTTCTGTGTCATACCTTTAAATATATAATTGAAAGAGAAGCAAAGTATATTTCCAGTTCTTTGTTTAGTCTTATTGCCTGAGATTGTATGGAAACAGTAAAGTACTATTATTCTTTAAAATTACAGGATGTTCGTATGCAGGAGAGTCTTAATTATTTTAATTAAACCCTCCAGAATTTTTTTTTAAATATATAGCAAGATAGCATTGTTCCTTAGGTAACTGAAGTAAATAAACAGATTTAGGGAAAATCCTTGCATGTTATCTGTCACCTCTTCTAAATTTCCTCATGAGTAGTGGTTTTGAATACATTTGCTACAGCGAAGTGTTGGGCTTTGGGGCTTTTGTCCAATTTGTCTTGGTTCCAATTGTTGAAGGAGTTTTACTGAAATTTAAATGAGGTAGGAGAAAAAAAATCCTGTGGGCACCATCGAGGCAGGTGAAACTACCACCATAGGTGCATTTTGGGTGGGAGATTTTTGTACAAATGAAGCAGACAGTTGTGGCTCCTTGGTCTTGACCTGGTTCTATATACTTAGGTCAACTGAATTTGTCTGCGGGCAGATACTGCTTTCTCTGTTGTTGATGTGCTACTCGTGCTGGGTCCTCAGGTGCAGGGGTGGAGATAAAAGCAGATGTGCTAATTTCAGCCCTTGTAAAGACTTTCTTCATTTCCTCTTTGCTAAAGAACATTGGAATCCATTTACCAGGGAAATACTTGGAGTGGTTTTGTTGTTGTTCTGTGCCATTCACGGTCCTCTTGTCTGTGCTTGTTTATTTCCTCTTATTTTGGTTAGTTATATAGCATATGTATCAAGTCATTGTGTGCTATGTTAGAAAGAATTTTATGGTAGGAGCTTTTCCTTTTCTTTGGGGTTTTTTTGGGGGTGGAGCTTATGAAAATTGCCAACAATTATATTTCTGTAAGCTTGATTTAAATGACTTTACATTTCCAATGGGGGAAAAAAAAGAACATAATCTTGTCCTCTTGTGTTTTTCAGCTAGTCGTTCAGAGCGCGTTCAAATGAAAAATGATTTAGCCAAAATAAATAAGGTGATTACAGAGCACACGAATCACCTGGCACCTTATCAGTTTCTGACAGCTTTTTCTCAGTTAATCTCCCGAATCTGCCACTCTCATGATGAAGTCTTTGCAGTTCTGATGGTGATTGTTGCTAAAGTGTTTTTAGCCTATCCACAGCAAGCAATGTGGATGATGACTGCTGTGTCCAAGGTACCTCAATAAGTATTGCTACACCTTTATTAAGGTTGTGAAACTGTTTTCATCAAAGAGAAACATCAATATAACTTTTTTTTTTTACTTTAAGATGATAAGAAGGAATTGAGAGTTGCGGTTGCTGTGATACAGTGTTGTGGAACAGGGTATCAATGATATCGCTGCAAAAGATTTTATTGCAGTCTGAAGTTCAGATATTAGAGTTTGAATGTTCCAAATTAGAATGCTAATATGCATCCTGACTTGCATGATGTATTAGGAGAGGAAATTTGAACAAATAGCTGATTAATTGTGTAGTTATGGAGAACAAATTTTGTTGGTTTTAGTAATTATAATAATCCTTTCAGTTTTATAATGAAATAATCAACTTGATTAAAATGGGGTAGATATGCCACTTAGTCCTAATACTTACCTGGTAGTAAGGTCATTCCAAAGCCAATTGGAAAGCATTCTTTAAGGCTGGTGAAATAACATTCAGGATACGCTGGCATATTCTCGAATATCGGCCTTTATGTTGTGGGACTGGGACTCTCAAGAATGGTTTCAGAAAGTAATAGCCCACACACACACCCCCACCAACTGAACCACTTTAGTACTTGTCCAGTTTCAGGTAACAGTTTCAGTTGGAGTACATCCTTCTCCAGATATTTAATATGACAAGCAATAAGTAGAGAAAAGAATATATTAATTACTGTGGGTTTTGTTGTTGGAGTTTTTTTCAGGATTTTTCAATTGATTTGATTGTTGTTTATTAAATGTTAACTTTCCTCTTTTTTCAGTCCTCTTACCCTACGCGTGTCAATAGATGTAAGGAAATTCTAAACAAAGCTATTCATATGAAGGAATCTTTGGGAAAATTTATTGGAGATGCAACACGCCTTACAGATAAGCTATTAGAACTGTGCAACAAACCGGTACTTAAAAAATAAACAAATTAATGATGTAATGGGGTTACTAAAAAATGTTATACTAAAGCTTCTTTTGATAGGTTTCATTAGCCAATTCATTACATTACTGCAATTTAACAGAAACTACACTAACTTATAAAAGATTTTTTTTTTACTTTTTCTTAATAAAAAATACTCAAAAAACGTAGAAAATAACTCTAAATTGAACACAGTGCAGAATGTTCAGTACATAATGGTAGATCTTACAGTGCATGGGCTTTACATTGTTTTGTGCTTTCCTGTATGATTTTTGCCCAGTATCTTTCAGAGTTTTACTATAAAAATAGGTTGGTTGTGTTTTATGAACAAATGAGCTTGATAATAAGGTAAAAGTAAATAAATTCCTTCATTATTCAATATTTACAATTAGAGTGAAAAATACCTGTGCTAGATATATTTATTTTTTGACCACTCCCATTTAATTTGCCATTTTTCTTATTACCATAGCATTTATTATTCTATTCATTCATTAGTTAATATGAAATAGCAGTAATATTTTAAGTGTTTATTGTTAACTTCTGAACCATTTTTTTTTTTCCCCCCAAGGTTGATGGAAACAGCTCAACATTAAGCATGAATATTCATTTCAAAACACTTAAAAGATTAGTAGAAGAGCACACATTTAGTGAAATTCTGATTCCCTTACAATCTGTTATGATACCAACTCTTCCTTCAATTCCTGGTACACATGCTAACCATGACCCTTTTCCTGGATGCTGGGCCTACATTGCAGGCTTTGATGATACGGTAAGCCTCTAGTTGGCACCTCATTTTAAACAAATGTAGCTGCAAATATATCTTGGTTCCCTAGAAATGGAGGAGTGAGTAGGAAACTTCATAATTACTTTCATGGAAACTGAGTGGCTTCTGTCATAAAAATCTGAGACAGATATGGTCTCTTGGTACTTAAACAAAGTTTTGGCCTGAGGTTTATATGCTGTAGCACCATGGAAGTGTTAATGTGATTGGTTGTGGTGGTTTATTGCAGCTAGACACTTTATTTCTGTATGATCTGATAATACAGTAAAAATTGTATTAATAAAGAATTTAATATTTTCCTTAGGTGGAAATTCTTGCCTCACTTCAAAAGCCAAAAAAGATCACCTTAAGAGGTTCGGATGGGAAATCTTACATTATGATGTGCAAGCCAAAAGATGATCTAAGAAAAGACTGTCGGCTCATGGAATTCAACTCCCTTATTAATAAGGTTTGAGTTAGGCAACCAGCTGCATGATACTTACTGACCAGAGAACAAAATGTTGAACTGTCTAAGACAAAACAAACCAAAAAAAAATCCCACAAAAATGAAACCGAAAAAACTTACCTTTAGATAAAGCTTACTGGCAGAAAATTACTGTTGCAAAATATCTTCTTTCAGCAGAAATCAATAGTAATTGATAATGTGTAACTTCTTACAGACCTGTGAAAACAATAACAAAATACAACATTTTGCCAAAACAGTTGCTTATTCCAGCAAAAATTTACAGGAAAGGTTATTTACAGTAAATAAAGAACTTCAAGCTTTCTGCTGTTGTGCTTCATACTTCTTACTCAGTGTTTTCTAATGGTCTGCATGAGAAATAGGTAAATTCATCTTTTCATACTGAAAGTGTTGCCATACTTCTTATTTTAATTATATTTTGCTTCCCAGCAATATGCCTAAGGTTAAGGTTTTAACCTCATGTTTTCCATGAGGTTAAAGCAACTGATAGCATCTCAGAAACAGTAAAGCACTTATTTCACATACTGCTTTTAAGGGTTTTAAGCCATGTACAAGTTATGCAGTTTGACTGTTTTATTGCAAAATTATCTTTTTTTTAATTTACTTTGGAGAACAGATGAACATTTTGCTTGCACTTGACCTACTGCAGACAGTGAAGTTTAGAATTTTAAATTCTAGATAGTGTGATGGGAAAATAGATATAGATAGAATGGTTAATGTTATTGATACATTTTGATCCTATCTGTGTATCTCATTTTTCTTTCGTGAACAGTGCTTAAGAAAAGATGCAGAGTCACGTAGGCGAGAACTCCATATTCGAACCTACGCAGTTATTCCACTAAATGATGAATGTGGCATAATTGAATGGGTGAACAATACTGCTGGTTTAAGAAATATCCTGATCAAACTGTATAAGGAGAAAGGTAAAGAAGTATATTAGACTATAGTGATTTGGGTTTGTTGTTTGTTTTTTGTTTTTTTTTAAGGGCCAGTATCTGTATTGGCAAATGACACAAAAAGCAAAGATCAAACAATTTTAGGAAGATACACTCAAGTGTATTTTTTAACTATCTGCAATATTATTCATATGTGTGGTAGACTCTTAAATGGAAGAGAATTGGTGCTTACAATAAACAAATTCCATATGAGAACTGATAACATAATCCTCTTAATACATTCTTTTAAACAGTGATATAAATCATTTCAGCAGCAGTGCAGCACTGAATAATATAAAAGATTGTGGACTTCTTCTTTAGAGTCGATCTGTTGTTTTTAATTTCTGTTACATTTGTGTGAGTTAATTAAGATAATTTGTAATTGAATCAAGGTTGAGGGTACAGCAACTTTCCAGGGAAAAGATCAGATTTCTTTTTAATTTCTTGTTAACAAAGCAACTTTCTGGTCAGTGCAATAAAATTTTGGGGGAAAATTTCACACGTTACCTGGATACATACAGACATCTGGGAGTTTTGAACTCCAAAGATCTCGGCTGAGTATAGTGAGTGATGGAGTGAGGGTGGTTTTTTCCATGTGTATGGGTTTCCCCCATGGTCCACCCCATGGTGACTGGCAAAACTGGTGGCTTGTTTGTCAGGCCTTCCCTTTCAGTTAACATTATGAATTGTTTCCATTTGTTCATTTATTTCAACTTTGTGGAGATACTTCTCTAAAATACCACGTTGTAATAGTACCTATAAGGCTTTATATTTGGGGATTTCTTTTTCCTAATTGAGGAGGTCTATTACAGGTATCTATATGACCGGAAAAGAACTGCGTCAGCATATGCTTCCAAAGTCAGCACCTTTGTCTGAAAAGCTGAAGATGTTCAAGGAAGTCCTTCTGCCTCGTCATCCTCCTCTCTTTCATGAATGGTTTCTTCGAACATTTCCTGATCCTACTTCCTGGTGAGTGAGTGGGATTGGGCTAGCTCAAGAATATTTACTTTGTGTACTTCACTTGACATGAATGATACTACTGAATAAAGACAGATAACCCAAAGAATATGACTTAAACATATGTGACTCTTATTTCCACAGGTACAACAGTAGGTCAGCCTATTGTCGTTCTGTCGCAGTTATGTCAATGGTAGGTTACATACTTGGTCTAGGAGACCGTCATGGTGAAAACATCCTGTTTGATTCTTTGACTGGTGAATGTGTGCATGTGGATTTCAACTGCCTTTTCAATAAGGTGAGAAATACCACTTGCTGAACTTGCTCTTTATTTTACGTGCATGTAAGTTGTAAGTTTCTCATCTCTTGGGGTTTTTTTCCACTTTTTTTACTTTAACATATCTGTTATGTCCTGTCTCTTACTTTGTTTCTCTTTTATACCAAACAAACAGTCTGGGATACCTAAAGAGCATGTGATTGCTCTGTGTACTGCATTAATGAAAGCCAGCATTTTGATTTAGCCAATATCAAATGAGCTGATGTGGATACACTGAAATAGCCCAAATTTCAGAGTGTTTGTATTTTGTAACCATCCTCTCTCCACTACCACCCTCCAAACAAAGCTGTAATTGCTATATTCAGAATTCCTCTGCTGTGAAGAGTTTCTTTGTTTCTTCTCACACAAATTCAGCACAAAAATTCCAATGGTTCTGTAAAAATAAACGGCAGAAATTGTGGCCAGAGTGGGATTTGGGTTTTGGTGTTTCTGTTGAAAGATGCTTTTGGTGTGGAATATGTTGCCCTTTTTAATTCAGATAAGTGAGGCAGAGAGATTGTTAGCTTGTTTCTCTTGTGTTCTTTTTAGTAAGCCTAAATTGTTCTAACCCTTAATTAAGAAAATAAATATTTTTAAGCTACCTTGCATACTATAAAAGAAAAGTTAGCATTTTGTATGAGACTACAGAGCAGCAATATATATTTAGAACAAAATTTCATACCCTGTATTAGTGAATTAAATTGGGGAAAAAGGTTATTTGGGCATTGATATCCTTTTTTCACTGTAACTTCCCTTTAATAGCTGAGAAGGACTATTATCCAAGCAAACATTTCTTGTCAGCTAGGACACTGCCACTGACAAAGATGGGGAAAAAAATGTTACCCTTTAATAATACTTAAAACCCTTAGAGCATACTCTTTTTTATCAATGCAAAGGGAGAAACTTTTGAAGTTCCGGAAATTGTTCCTTTTCGTCTCACTCACAACATGGTTAATGGAATGGGCCCTATGGGAACGGAAGGTCTCTTCCGAAGAGCGTGTGAAGTCACCATGAGGCTTATGCGTGATCAAAGGGAGCCTCTAATGAGGTAGGGCAACTGGTTTTGCTACAAACTCTGAAAAAGCTGTCTGTATTCTCAACATCTGAAACAGTACCTGCTGGTGAGCATGTCACTTCCAGCATATCCCTGTCATGCAGCTCAGTCTTACTATGACATGCAGTTAAATATCAAACAATATAAATATTCAGTGCTAACTTTAGACTCCTGTCAGTATTCTTCTTTTGAAAATTAAATGTATTTGTATGTAACTTACCCTTTTTTAAATTTTTAATTTATTTAGTGTCTTAAAGACTTTTCTCCATGATCCTCTTGTGGAATGGAGTAAACCTGTTAAAGGAAATACAAAAGCACAGGTGAACGAAACTGGAGAAGTTGTCAACGAAAAGGTTAGTTCAAAACAAGCATATCACAAGGTATTAAAATGTCCATTATGTTTGCAAGTTAGATACTTTCTAATTGAAACCTTAACTTTCTTATTTTTTCTTTAATTTAAAAATTCCTCTGGCTGTTTCTTCTTGATTATCTCTGTGTTCATAATTTTTATCCATAAAGAGACTATTTTATTGCTCATTTATCTCCTAAAGAACCATACAAAATAGAGCCTATAATTCTCTTATTAGTGCTACTAAATCAAGGACAGCATCAACAGAAGCAGTAGGATAGGTGAGGCTCCCGCTTCCCCTCACTCTCGCTGTTATGCAGTCCTCTGGACTTGCTGAGATGGTAATATCCAGAGTCCTTTCCATGCATATTTTTGTGCTTTTCATGAGTGGATTCAGTATTGAATTAATATGTGCCTTGTTAGATGTCAAGGAATACTTGGTTAAAATTAGGATTTTGTATGTACTGTTTCTTTTGTAGCTGTTAATAAATACTATATTGTTCATTCATGGCTTTCACAGCCTGCAGTATTTATTCTCTGTCCCCTTTGCAAAAATTCCAATTTGTCCCTTTTTTGCTTTAAAAGGAATATTTAGTGAAAATAATTATGTGTAGTAGCAGATAAAACTTACAGAGCACTGATCAACTCAGCAGCTAAGATGAGGACAAACTACAGTACCAAAGCTGTATTACAACAAAGAACTTATCTGAGCTATTTGAGCCCAGAAAAACTCCTTGTCTTCAAACTAACCAGGCTGTGTCTACATAATGTTTCTTATAGTTACAGGACCACCCACATAGTTGTATCTGTTAACTGTTTTTTCTGGATAGGCGCCAGTGTTATGCTTGAGCTTTAAAAGAAAATGTGTGAGTGTAATTGGTATGAAATAGCTACTCTAGTGGGCCTTGGAACAACTCATTTTGAGTTCCTCAGCATAACCTTATTAGGTTATTAGACTTAATAATTTTCAGTTGCTCCTAATTTTGGTCTAAATTTTCCAGACTAGGCATTTTCTTTAATTTTATCCAGAATTCCAAGAAAAAGGCTGGGAACATTTTGCATTTATTTGAAAGTAATTGTATGAAATAAAGCATTCTAACATTTTCAAATATATTTGCACAGTTTTTTCAGTCTTCTCTGGTAAATTTTATCTGTAAAAATGTGAGGCAAAAGTTATAACTTACAAATAATCTATCCATTTTAAAGAATGATTTTAAAAAGTAAGTATCCTTTATTTTCAAAATAACTAGTGTATACATCTGGGTTTTGAATTAAATTAGCCTACAGATTTCAAACACATCCTGATAGATACTTTTTTATTTTAAGAAGCAGAAGTTCATGGATAGTAGCAAAATTATTTTTTTTTTCCTCTTTTTGTTTTCAGGCCAAAACCCATGTCCTTGATATAGAACAACGGCTCCAAGGTGTCATTAAGACTAGAAACAGAATAAAAGGATTACCTTTATCTATTGAAGGGCACGTTCATTACCTCATTCAAGAAGCAAGTGATGACAACCTGCTCTGCCAGATGTATATGGGCTGGGCTCCATATATGTGAAATTTGTTCACTTTGGAACGATACCATTCACAAGTGATGCAGCTATCACTGATTAATACCTTCTCAAGGATATTATAACTGGTTACTGCTGTTGATTTCTGATTTTAAGACACAGAACAGTCTTATGATCAATCTGAAATCTATGTAAAATACACAATACACTTGCAAGTATGTTATAGATAAGCTTGAAGATATGTAAGGTGTTATGACTTATGTTTTATATACATATAGAAGGCAGTACGTAGGAATTGCTTAAAAGTTAAGACTGCAAGTTTCTGAAAGTTTAGGTACATACCTACTCTGACTATAAGAAAAATTTTCACAGTGTTGAAAGTGCACTCTAGAAAGTATTGTATATTTTTTTAAAAGATTTTTCTCATTCAGCTTTCTTGTAGATTAGAAAATCTGACATTAAATTTTTGTACTTGATACAGCATAAAGTGGTTCTTCCTGTCGCAGTGGGAGAACTTGAGCACTCAATATGAGCGATCAGCAAGCTTCGTTTATTGATTAGCGTTCAGCATACTTATACAGTTCTTAATGAGATCATACATATTCTGTAACCTAACTAATTAACTGGTCACTATCCTAAACGTCAACCCCTCCCCTAGTTCCTCATTCTTGGTTGCTTACTCCCTTAAGTTCCCATGCCTTAGCTGACCGTAAGCCTGCTGTTATCGTATAGCAGCTGCAGTCAAGGAGAGCGTGTCCTTACCACCCCAGCACCTCAGACTAGCAGAGCCCGATGTTTCCCAAGATCCTGGTCAGCCATCTACAGTATGTCTGTGTGACCCTTGTCAGCTAACCAATCCTCGACATCTTCCAACTTTTTCTACTGCTAGCTGAGAAGGGCTTTCTAAAAATAATGAGTATTTCTTCTCAGCAGTAGACCCTGAATTTTGGTTTCCTTTGACTTTCTCTTATCTGGCCTGGCTATGTCTAGAAAATCATTTGAGATTTTAAATCTTACCATGGAGAAACTGGTAAAGTGTTCTGGAGCTGTGTCCTTAGTCCTTGCCTGCTGTGCTAGGCCACCCTTGTGTAGGAAACGACACAAAGCTGTGAGTTAGAGGACCCTGGCAGTATGGCAGTAACACCAGTGCAGCAGGCAGGGTCTAGTATCTGTGACTTCGTTTCAGGCTCCTGAGAGTTCTCCTCAGCCCTCTCTTCCCTCCGTTGTAAGAAGTGTGGCTATCGTCAGTGTTTCTTCAGACTCCTTTTCAGAAAGTGTTGTGACAGGGACAAGTGTGGATTCACTGAACAGGTTCAGAAGGCAAATACTGACAGTAATGCTTGCTTCTCTAGGCATCCAGATAAAAAAATGATGGGGGGGACAGGGAAAAAATATCCTCTTTTACCCAACACGAGGGTATCATTAGAAATTTTTGTATTTTTTGTTTCTGCTGTTCTGAGAGACAAGCAAAGGCATGCCAGTAGTTTTTGATCACCGTGATGCTGTGGTGTGAGGTCCAAGTTCTTAGTTCAGCTGAAATCCAGGCACTTTGGGGAGTAAATTAAATAGTGGGTTTACAACTGGTTAGAGTGGTTTTGTTTCTCTGGGCAGCTACAGGTAAGTGTCGTCACTGTCTCATAAAACTCAGGATTTTTCTGAGTAAGATCGCTGGAGCCCACTATGATCGTTCTGCTGTGGTGGGCGAGTGCTGGGGTTCTGTTACCCTTCGCAGGCTCTATCCTTACACCAGAGTGAAGGGAAGGAACCTCACAGGAACAGTCGCGGCAGGCAGCGCTAAGGGAGCAGCGCAGCACCCGCAGCAGGCCGGGCCTGAGGGCACCGAGGCGCGTCGGGGCAGCTCCTGTGCGGGCTGGCAGGGCAGGGCCGAGGGGCGCTGCCCCCACGGTTGGCGTTACCGGCAGACGAAGCTCTCCCGGCCCCTTGACGCGGGAGGCGCGGCTGGG
>NW_010333848.1:0-245 GCF_000700745.2 Antrostomus carolinensis
AAATTCACCCTGGACCCCAAAAATCGACCCTTGAACCACCCAAATTCACCTTTTTCACCCCCAAAATGACCCCTGAACCCCAAAAATCGACACCTGAGACCCCAAAATTCACCATTTTCACCCCAAAATTCACCCTGGACCCCAAAAATCGACCCTTGAACCACCCAAATTCACCTTTTTCACCCCCAAAATGACCCCTGAACCCCAAAAATCGACACCTGAGACCCCAAAATTCACTGTTTTCA
>NW_010333848.1:282-1401 GCF_000700745.2 Antrostomus carolinensis
CCCAAAAATCCATCAGTTACACCCCAAAATGACCCCTGAACCCCAAAAATCGACACCTGAGACCCCAAAATTCACCATTTTCACCCCAAAATTCTCCCCGAACCCCAAAAATCGACCCTTGAACCACCCAAAATTCACTGGTTGGACCCTAAAAATGCAACTTTTCACCCCAAAATTCAGCCCAGACCCTAAAAATTCACCCTCAACCCCCAAAATTCACCATTTTCACCCCAAAATTTCCCCGAACCCCAAAAATCGACCCTTGAACCACCCAAAATTCACTGGTTGGACCCTAAAAATGCAACTTTTCACCCCAAAATTCAGCCCAGACCCTAAAAATTCACCCTCAACCCCCAAAATTCACCATTTTCACCCCAAAATTCACCTTTTCACCCCCCAAATTACCCCTGAACCTCCAAAATTCACCCCTGAACCCCAAAAATCAAGGACTGAGCCCCCAAAATTCACTGTTTTCACCCCAAAATTCACCCCTGAACCCCAAAATTCATCATTGGACCCCAAAATTTCCCTTTTGCACCCCAAAAATTCACCTTTTCACCTCAAAATCGACCCCTGAACCCCAAAAATTCACCATTTCACCCCAAAGTTCACCCCAGACCCCAAAAATCGACCCCTGAGACTCCAGAATTTACCCATTTTCACCCCCAAATTCACCCTGGACCCCAAAAATCGACCCTTGAACCACCCAAATTCACCTTTTTCACCCCCAAAATGACCCCTGAACCCCAAAAATCGACACCTGAGACCCCAAAATTCACCATTTTCACCCCAAAATTCACCCTGGACCCCAAAAATCGACCCTTGAACCACCCAAATTCACCTTTTTCACCCCCAAAATTCACCCTGAATCCCAAAAATCGACACCTGAGACCCCAAAATTCACTGTTTTCACCCCAAAATTCACCCTGGACCCCAAAAGTTCACCTTTTCACCCCCAAATCGACCCCTGAACCCCCAAAATTCACCATTTCACCCCAAAATTCACCTCGGATTCCAAAAAATCGACCCTTGAACCCCCAAAATTCCCCCTTTTCACCCCAAAATTCACCCCAGACCCCCAAATTCCCCCTTTTCACCCCAAAATCGACCCCTGAACCC
>NW_010333849.1:0-546 GCF_000700745.2 Antrostomus carolinensis
TCCCTCATGCAGGGCTCAGGGCTCTTCCTGGAACCGTGGGATGTGGGATTCATAAAATAAGCCAGGCTTGATGAGATCCCTGAACATCCTGTTGCCTGACTTTCCTGGTCAAGGCAGAGAGAACCAGACGAGGTTGTTCAAGACCTCTGCCCACCTTTACATCATCCACAAAGGAGCTGACACATCATATAGGGTGATACTAAAGACATTTAAGAGTGTTGGCCCAAGTGCTGGTCACTGAGGGATGCAGTTAGTAACTAGATTCATGGGAGCCTCTGTACAAGTGACAATATTAGGGTTTGAGTGTCCAGCCAAACTCCCACCCAGCCTCCACCTCTCCAGCCCAGATAGAACCAATCTGGCTATAAGGACACCATGGGAGACTCTATCAAATGTCACACACAGAGAAATGTCAATTTTCTGTCAGGATTCCACATCTGAGCTGGCCTCATGGACTCCTTATGCACGAGGGATGTTCAGAGACAGAGTCCTTCCCGACCCTCAGGGGGTCCATACTGGGACCAGTGCTGTTTAACATCTTCATCA
>NW_010333849.1:595-1559 GCF_000700745.2 Antrostomus carolinensis
CAAGCTGAGTTGTGTGGTTGATGTGCCTGAGGGACGGGATGCCATCCAGAAGGACCTGGACAAACTTGAGAAGTGGGCCCGTATGAATGCCATGAGGTACAACAAGGCCAAGTGCAAGGTCCTGCACCTGGGTCAGGGCAACCCCTGGTACCAACACAAGCTGGGGCATGAAGGGATTTTGCATAGCCCTGTGGAGAAGGACTTGGGGATACTGGTACTGGTGGATGAAAAGCTGGACATGAGGCACCAATGTGCACTCTCAGCCCAGAAGACCAACCATATCTTGGGCTGCATCAAAAGAAGCATTGCCAGCAGGTCAAGGGAATTGGTTCTCCCCCTCTACTCTGCTCTGGTGAGACTCCACCTGGACTCCTGTGTCCAGCTCTGGAGCCCTCAGTTCAAGAAAGACATGGACCTGCCAGAGCAGGTCCAGAGGAGGGCCACAAAAATTATCAGAGGGCTGTAATACCTCTTCTCTGAAGAGAGTCTGGGAGTTGGGGTTGTTGAGCCGGAAGAAGAGAAGGCTCTGGGGAGACCTGATTGCAGCCTTTCAGTACTTAAAGGGGGGCTACAAGAATGGTGGGGGCAATCTTCATAATAGGGCCTGTAGGGATAGGACAAGGGGTAATGGTTTTAAGTTAAAAGAGGGCAGATTTAGACTAGATCTAAGGAGGAAATTTTTTACCATGCGGGCGTAGATCTAGGTAGGAAATTTTTTGCAACGCAGGTGGTGAAACCCTGGCAAAGGTTGCCAAGAGAGGTGGAAGAAACCACATCCCTGGGAACATTCAAGGTCAGATTGGATGGGCCTCTGAGCAACCTGACCTGGTTGAAATGTCCCTGCTCACTGCAGGGGGGTTGGACTAGATGACCTTGAAAGGCCCCTTCCAGCCCAAGCCATTCTATGACTCTATGAGTCTATGAGTCTATGAGTCTATGATTTTACACACAGAGGCAGGAGTCA
>NW_010333850.1:0-7702 GCF_000700745.2 Antrostomus carolinensis
GGCTGCAGCCAAAGGAGTGAAAACACCACAGTAGGGTTTCTCTGCACCTGTTTTTTGCCTGAAGATACGCACTTGCCTTGAAAACAAATAAATCTAATGAAATGGCTGAGAAAAACACGCTCTGCTCTAGCAGTCCCTGCAGCACACAAACGAATGGTACAGTTCAGCAGCTGCCAGCCAAAAATCAGCTTTATTTTCTGAAAACACACTAACCCTCCTATGTAACCACACAAGGAGAGGGAGTATCCACCATACAAACCGACTGCTTTATCACACCAGCAGCAAAGGCTGAAGCAAAAGGAAGGAGCCACGTGTGTTAACACAACAGTGTGTGCTACCACCGCAGCTGCCTGTCGGCAAGAACTGTGCAAGGGCAGGAGAGGGGCGTGGGAGGTGCCTGGGGAAGGCAGGGGCTGAGCAGCAGCATCTCCTGCACCCATGGTCCTGCTCCCAAAGGCAGTGGGTGACCAGGACCCCACCCGAGGAAGCATGTGCTTTGTTCTTCTCTGCTTTCCTTGTCCTGCTCTCACCAGTGGCTGGGGCAGTGCTGAGTGGGGTAACGTACCCCCTCGCTGCTCTTTGCAAAGGCAGGTGAGGCAGACCCAAGCTAAACTCACAGATCTGTTTTCCTTTGAGACCATGTTGTCCCACTGGCCCCCCATGGAAGAAAACCTGGACAATACAAGACAGTGTGACATACAGAGCTGCTTTTCATAACCCACTTTGCCTTTCCAGTCTCTCTGCTCCAGCTGTTACAGACCTGCCTGCTTTTTCTTTTGCTTGAAAAGGAGGAAGGAAACAGGGCTGCTGGCTGTGAATGCTCAGTCTGTGTCCTCAGGATCCTGGATCCCACCCAGCCTTTTGGTATAAAGGACTTGAAAGCCAATATTCTACTTGATCAGAACAAACACCATGTGTTTGTTATAAATGAGAGAACCTAGAAGATCCACAAGTATATTCAGTTGCAAAAATATTGTCTAGAATACTGCAGATCTGGGTGTAAATTTTCTGCCACATTAAAATTGCTGTTAGGCTCTTGGATGTATTTAAATCACAGAGATATGCAGAAGTCAAAATGATTAATGTAGTTAGCAGAACAAAGGCAAAGTGATTGCTCTCAGAGAGGGAGGGAATTGATAGCAACACATTTCATTACTGTTTCACTAGCCAGGTTAATCTCCCACCAGGGTGCAACTGATGTCGTGTCCAAATGTGTGATCTCGTTGTCCAGGAAAGCATTAACAGCTTCAGGACTTATCTAGATACAACAATTAGAGCAGCAACCTAAAAAAATGTTAAAGTGACAGTTAATCAAGAAATCTGTGAACCCCCAAGAGCTCTTGAAAGGTCACTTTCCAATCAAGACTGGCTCAGTCACCGCAGCGCTTCTGGCTACGAGAGGGAGGGACGGCTGTTGATGGAAAAGGGGCAGGATTGCACTGACCCCCCCTGCTTCACTGAAAAGCTTTTCCAACAGCCTCATTGCTGGCTCCCACAGTCACCTACATCCACAGCAGTCAGAATCCTTTTATTCCTTTTTAAATATTTGTTTTCCTTCTTTATTTTTTTTTTAACCATAAGATGTTATGTATCTTCAGGCAGCTCAGCTCCTCACTCCTCTCTGAATTGGCACTTCTAGCCAAAATTTGTCTTAAATCTTGAATAAAAGGGTTTGAGCTGTCCTTGACCAGATTCTCTCTGCATTTGGGGCTCCTGACAACATGTGCTGGTTGTGTTTGGACTCATGCCTCTATACCGAGTGCTTCAGTTGGCTTCAGCTCCAGGTTGTTATTTTGGCGATGACATATTAACTAAGCCTTGCTCCAAATACAGCTTTGTCAAGACTGGACACAAAATCTAAGTTGCTTTTATTTTTGTCTGCAGTTTGAGAATTTGCAGAGTCTAAGCCCTCTTCGGAGGATTAATCAGAGAAGGTGGTTGTGCCATTCTGATCTGTGGATCAGTGAGTAGATGATCTGGACTTACATCAGTAACTGGTGGGCAGCTGGAGGTGGAAAAGCTTCATCCCATCTTTACTGAATTCTAAGTCAGTGTCTCCATGCAAAGAAGGGGAGGCAGAACTAATCCCATTTCACAGATGGGTTCCTCACTGCTAACCATACTTCTCCAGCCTGGACAGTGTGAACATCTTGGTAATGTGATACCTTTGCCTACTGAAATTCCCCACTAGAGAAGTATCCACCTTTTTCCCTGAACCACAAGGTTCCATGGGGAATGCTCACTATCCCCATTGCTATTTTAGGAGCCCTGGTCCCCCCTCTTACCTTTCTCTAGGCTTTGGGATTGAGGATGAGGTTCAATGAAGGATTTGAGAGGTGATCTGTAAAACGGGCCCCTGCACAGCAAGAGTTTTGCTAGCTAAGGAGACAAAAGAGGTGATGTTTGTGGGCTCAGCACTTTTACACTGGTTGTTTGAAAGAAAATCTTTAATTCCTGGGATTTTTGTGCAAATGTAATTGTTTGAATGCCTCCACATTCACACGACCTCTGGAGCAGCAGGCCTGTAGACTGTATGGAGACCAGTTACCTATTGCTCAAGGCCTTGGATGGCTCCGCACAAAACAGAGGATGTGACATTGCTCCAGACACGCAGGCTGGGAGCAGAGAGCCAGCTGCTCTGGACTCACTCCAACACACTGCTTTCTGTAACAGCTCACATGTTGTCTCCTGCCTCTGTGACAGGTCACTGCTGAAGTTCATGGGCAGCTTTCCATGAAAACACCTCTCTAGGAAGGCAGAGTTCCAGTGGCCCTTAACAAGAGCTGCCGGCCTCATCGGTTGATGTGGCAGACAACCCATTGCAGCAAACAGCCAAATTTTAAACACTTGCATTCTCTTTCCCAACACTTAATGATTTCCTTCTGGCTGGATTGTTCCCAAAGTTGAAAAGAGAACAACTACAAATAATTCATCCAAACCTTGCTGACAGTAGCAAACACTCTGCCTGTGATTCCCCGTTGCAGTAGGGATGTTTGTGCTCCAGTATATTACTGCAGATGGAAAAGGTGAACTAGGTACTGTGGGAGAGGTCTGGCAGGGGAAAAGACACTGCTCCTGCAACTGGCAATGCACCCTGGACATGATCAAGTGAGAAGAGAAACACAGAGGAGGGTGGAGGGCAGCAACCTGGGCAAGGGCTGGTTTGCAAAGCATCTCGGTAATGCACAGACAGATCCCTTTTCACTTCTTTCCCATCTGATTGCATGGCAGATGCCAGATGGGAGTACGTTGGGTTAGATCTAACTGGGAAAAGCTGACAAGCTTCCAGGTGCACAACATGTTCTCTGACTTCCCTCACCTGCCTGTTCCCATTCCTCATGTGGAGTGAACAAGGCAAAGGAAAAGCACATCTAATTTTAACAAGTGCTTTTCCATCCATCACACCCCATTGGCTTCAATCCTTTCACCGAGTTCCTCACAAATGAAGAAACTAATGTTGATTTAGAAATGTGTATTGTGGGCTTGGCAGCGTACACATCCTGTGTGTTCCCTCCTCTCCTCCTTTCTGCTCCTTTTCTTTAGTGAAGCTGGAGGACACCCTTCCACAACAGTGGGGGTTTCTGCACATGGGTCCGTGGCCTTGGTAAGCACAGTCCGTGTAACAGATCTTAACGCAGGGTGTTACAAACTGTACACAGCGCTTTGCTGCTCGGCCAGAGGGTGTTACAGACCATTCTCAAACCCTTCGAATCAGCAGCACTGTGGAAAAGTAAAGCACTGCTGAGATACTGGCACAGAAGAACTCTGAACTGTTAAACCAGTGACCTGTGAACTCATCACACCTAAAGTGCTTCTCACTATCAAAAAAGACCTAAAGCACTCACTGGTCTGCAAGACCATATTTACCCTCTGGTCTGTCCCCAGACTTGCCCACAGTGTGCAAAGCTGGTGATTCTGTCAGGCAGCTACAAGGACAAGAAGTGAAACCAACAACCAAACCCATAAACCTGCCCAAGGCTGATGTGAACCATCACCACGGCACCTGTGTTGGGTTGGTGTGGCCACGTTTCGGTAGTGGGGGGGCTACAGGGGTGGCTTCTGTGAGAAGCTGCCAGAAGCTTCTCTATGTCTGATAGAGCCAATGTCAGACATACATCTGTCTCTCCAAGACAGACCCGCTGCTGGCCAAGGCCAAGCCCATCAGCGACAGTGGTAGCACCTCTGGGATGCAACGTATTTAAGAAAAGGAAAAAAACTGCTGCACAACAACAGCAGCTGGGAGAGAGGAGTGAGGAGATGTGAGAGAAACAACTCTGCAGACACCAAGGTCAGTGGAGAAGGAGGGGGAGGAGGTGCTCCAGGTGCCTGAGCAGAGATTCCCTGCAGCCTGTGGTGAAGCCCATAGTGAGGCAGGCTGTCCCCTGCAGTCCATGGACTGTCTCCTGTGAGAGGGACCCCACACTGGAGCAGGGGAGAGTGTGAGGAGTCCTCCCCCTGAGGAGGAAGGAGCAGCAGAGACAACGTGTGATGAACTGACCCCAACCCACATTCCCTATCCCCCTGCATCACTGCGGGGGAGGAGGTAGAGAAAATCAGGAGTGAAGTTGAGCCCAGGGGAGGGGTGGGAGGAAGGTGTTTTAAGATTTGGTTTATTTCTTATTATCCTCCTTTGATTTGACTTGTAATAAATTAATTTCCCTGAGTCGAGTCTGTTTTGCCCATGATGGTAATTGCTGAGTGATCTTCCTGTCCTTGTCTCAACCCACGAGCTTTTTGTTATGTTTTCTTGTTCCCTGTCCAGTGAAAGAGTGGCTTGATGGGCACCTGGCATCCAGCCAGCATCAAACCACTACAGCAACCCAGCAAGAGATTTGAACCAGGGACCCTCCCAGAAGAAGGGTGCCAGGTCCATCACGATGTTGCTATTGGGAGCTGATCACACACCCAGGTGGTGCAGCCGAGTAAGCTGAGTTGAATGACGGCAAAGTCAACGCCAGCTGATGGGAAAGCCCATTTCTTAAGCTGCTGCTGTCAAGGTTTGCAATGCTCTGTTTAGATAAAGCCCAAAAGCTGAACAGCGCTGTTTGTCAGACTCTTTACATTCATCTTGCCTAACTTGAGCTGTCCAGAGTTTCAGTGTTCAGTCCACGTAATCAGCTTGGCCCTTCCCCACCCAGGAGAGATGTCTGAAGTTTTTAGCTCTCTGGACAAGCCTGTCTCTCCCTAGTGCAGATGATGAGCTTCCACTAGATGATTAGTTGACTTAAGTTAGCTGGCAGGAATTACAGCTTTCCTCTTTGGGTATTTTTATTTCTTTAAGGTTGCCATTTAAAACTCACTCTGGAAAATGTTCAGCGTGGCACCAGAAATATAATCTTTCAGGGGGCTGAGAAAATCTGATTTCCTTTCTTACAAAGAGATCTGTCTGTCATGTAAAGGAAGTTCGTGGCATATGAAGCCACTCAGAAAAATCTGTCAGGCAGCTACTAGTGCAAGTGCAATTTATTCACTCCTCTCTCTGACACCAAAGAAGAAGAGCTGATCACTCGGACTGCATTTTTATACAGACTGCTGCTAGCCTCCAGAAAAGACCATAAAGCTCATGCTATCTTCTGTCAATCAGCAGCAGAAGGACTGGAAGATACGTACAGTACCACTATTCCAGCCTGCTAGGAAAATCTGTTGTTTTCCAAGCTAGTAAATAAAAGGCAAGAACCTTTCTCCCAGTGATTTATAGCAACAGCAATACCCTTCAATTTAACAGCAGTTTTTACCCAAGGATCCTGAAGAAAAACACTGAGAACGTAGCCCACACAAATTAAATGCATCTGAACTGGGAGGTGGGTACTTTTTCATTGGCAAAACCAAAAAGCTGGCAGGTGTTCTAGCCAATAAACCCCAACAGGAGACAACTTGGAAAAGAAGAGGCAAAAGCAACTGAGGTGTTTTATCAGTAAAGGGTCCTGGTATGTAAGATAGAGCATGTAAAGGTGAACTTCACAGGAAATCAAAAACCACTGAGGAACAGTAGTGACTACATCACAACTATTGCTGTGTAAGGTCTGTGGTAGGAAAGGCAGAAGAAGAGAACACAGTGTAGCACTGAAGTGGTTGACTGTTGGAAGAAAACAAAACATGACAGCTTGGCCAAAATAAATGGTGGGTGAAAATTCTCCCTCTGGGACATGGGGATGGGGTGGAACAGATCCCACAGGAAGAGGAAGCATCTCCAAACTATCAACACCATTGCACAGGGCCCTGATGAGGTCTCAGTTAAAATAATACATATAGTTGTGGTCTCCCAAGTGCTAAAAGATAGAATAAGATTGGAAGAGAAGCCAGGAAGGACTGTAGGGTGCCTAAGCAATCAGAACATCTATTTTATACAATGAAGTTAAAAAAGGAGTGGCTTGTTTACCAAGAAAAATGTCACCATTGCGTAATTCCAACAGGGCACACAAAAAGTGCCCAAACCAGCATCTGTTTGCAGGAACAAAGATGAATCATCCCTGTGTTGGCTCAGTCTTAAACAGAGTGTTTTATAAAACTTCTGTGATGCAACATCACCAGGTTGTACTCATCATCTAAATTACCAGCGTGGGTGCCCCAGATAGGTAATGCAATCAATGAAGTGAAGAGGCTTCCAACAGCAGCTCTCAATTGCCTTTTTGGCTCCCTCTAGATCTGCACTTTTTTGTTAGACAACAAAAGCTGGAGGCTTCAGGGTGGGCAGTGAGAGTAAGTCCCCTTCAGAGCTGCATTTGCTGCTACCTGTGTGGACCAACAATCGTTTCACCGTCCCACTGCAGTACTACTGGTGGTACCCCAGTAGGACATACTCAAACTGCTCCCATGCTTCAGTGTACCAAGTCCTCTGTGCATGTAAGTACCAGCTCACTTGCATAGCAAGGAATTTCTGGAAGAAAGAATATCCCTTAAAACTCCCAACGATGCCAAAACTACTATCAGGACACAAGTCAGGTTTACGCCTCCCCTGTTGCATGAACCAAGCCCTTGTTTCTCAGTTTTCTGTTTTGTATCCTTACAGCTCTTTGCTGCAAGTCCCAGTTCAACTCTCAGTATCCATCTCGGATAGTCTGAGACCTCTTCTCTATTGCTTCTACTATCGTCCCTCCCTGCCTCTTCACTGCTGGCTGAGAGCGTCCGTCTGTGCTGCGCTGGCTTTGAGCTACGCAACATTGCTTGGCTGCACGGTCCAGGCTGCTGGGTGATCTCAGACTATGGCCTTTCCCAAACCCACACCAGTTTGGGGCTCTACAACCTTTTCCTGATTTTCACAACGCTTGTAGGAACCCTGAGGTTTTTAGAGTTCTGCTCCCGTGTCTCCTTTAGCTGAAAGTGGGTTCAAAAGTTCCTGGCAGACAAAAGGCAGCGCCACGCTGTGCGTGTGCTTATCGCAACCCCTTAAAGACCCAGCTCTAAACCCTCCAATTAGCATCTGTCTGTAGACAGACACCACGACTCCAGCACTTAACCCGCTCACATCTGCCCTACATATCTGATGCTTTAAGGGGGCTGAACGTGTGAACTGAGCTTATGAACTTCACTCCGTTGCTAGCCCCAGGATCTCCTACTAGAGAAACATTTGAGCAAACCTATGCTCCAGAAATAATTGCTGCATTTGTCTTGGATTATTCTTTTGACCTTTCTTTTCAGTTGGCTTTTGCACTCCAGTTAAACACAGAACAACTGTAGTAGCACGACTTTACATCCGATTCCT
>NW_010333850.1:7729-9645 GCF_000700745.2 Antrostomus carolinensis
GCTTCCATGTCCCTGTGCTGCCTCAGATGGTGCTGGGAAGCATAGATCAGACTGGCAAAATCAGCATCTCAGAGCAGCACAGCTTTACTCACACAACTGTATCCCAATTATTCAGCAAAGTAGCACTCTCAGGCAACTGCTATCAATGACATTGAATCAGAACTGTCACTTGGAGGGCAATCAGTGCTGGAAATAAAGCATTTCTGATCAGAAAACTCAAGAGAGCATTGTTAACAACTGCAGAGAAGAAGAATTACATTTCTGGCTTCTTATTTACAGATGAATGCACAAATAAACTTCAACAAATTCATTCTGATTAATGAGAGGATGTGCCAAGCCCAATCAGTCCTGAGGCCATCAAGTCCCATGGCCAGCTAGTGCCCATGCTAATAGGAAATCAGTTTTACCACCACAACCAGCACCCTCATGCCAGTGGCCTGAGAGCAGAAGAGTTGCCACATGATGGACTGAACACTAAAGCTCCCCTTGTTGCTTCAGGACCAGATTTGTTGTCCTGTGGCAGTGGATAGGACTGCATTTGAGGAAACAGCAGCTGAACAGATATGCTGCCCCACCCCAGCAAGGGATCGAGCACGGTAGGAAACACTCCTTGGACCATCAAAGCTCGTTTTATAGCATGAAGGGATTAATGCTGTTCTAAGTAGCTATGGTTCTTGGTTCAGAAAGTGTGTGTGATTTGCCATTGAAACCACCAGCCTCTCCAGTCCTGGGGAGAGTATCTGCTGTGCCATCTGGGCCTTTAGGGACCATGTCCCCGCAGCATTCAGCCTTTCTCCATTCCCCCAGGTGGGTGCAAGTCTGGCTCTGAAGCTGCATAAATCCAACATAAATGTTGTGACCTTGACATTTATCCAGCTCTTTTAAATAGCAACCCCAGTACAGACAGCAAATCCTACCAGTTTCTTAGATGAAAATAAGTGTTGCCTTCACATACCATTATATGAAGTGTGTGTTTGCATTCTGTCCCTCAATTTTTTAAGAGACTACCTGGTCTTCCTTCCATTTGCCTCCACTCCAGAGGAACTGTTGTAAATGCCACTTTTTTGAGAGTTTGTGCAAATGGTCTGTGTAGGTACCTATGGATGTGGATGGAGAAACAGTTACTGGAAAACAGCAGGAAAGCATGTGCTGGGAAGGTACTGTGTGAAAGCCTCCAAAGAACTTGCAAGCTCTGGAGACTGATGGTCCAGTTGAAACCACATGGACTGACAATCTGAGTTTACCAAGAGCCCACTGAAACCATACAGGGCCACCAGCACTCACTGTCATCAACAACAGCTGTGTAACCCCGACCGCAGCCCAAAGGCTGGTGGCAGCACCTGCAGGCAAATAGCAGGGGGGTACATACACCTGCTGAAAGAAAGAACAGTCCGAGGGACTTTCAAACACCTGCCCAGAAGCCGCTGATCCTCCAGTTCTGAGTGCACAGCTGGGCTCAGCGCCAGCCTCTGCTCCAGCCGGGCAACCGGTGATGGAGGGAAGGATGTGAGATGTGAGTAGCTCACACTCGGGGGAAGAGCTGCGATCCAGAGGCACCTCCACAGGCTGGAGAAAACAGGCCGAGAGGAGCCTGATGAAGCTCAGGACACAAGCAGTGTCCTGCAGCTGCGGAGGGGGAAGCCCTCGCAGCAGAGTCCTGCCCCAGCACGGCACTGAGGTGCTGAGGCAGCGGCTCCGAGGAGAGGCCAGGGCGCCGGGCCGGCTCCCTGCAGGGCAGGAGATGGCTTCGTGGGCAGCACGGGAGGAGACACGGCCCGGCTCTGCACAGAGGTGGGAACTGAGGCGGCGTGCGGGAGCGGGCAGCGCGGGGCCCTGGGCAGAGTGAGGGAGGGGAAGGGGAGAGGGAAGGAGAATGGGGGTGGAAAGCGGGACACGCACCCCAGGCCCGGCCGCCC
>NW_010333851.1:0-48659 GCF_000700745.2 Antrostomus carolinensis
AGAATGATTTGGGAAACAGTGTCCAAGGCTTTACTGAAGTCTAAGTACATCATGTCCACAGGACTTCCCTCATCCACTAAGCGATGAAGCTACCTCCTTAGAAACTGCCAGAGAGGTGCAAGGGAGGAGTGAGTACCACCCCAGCCTTTTCACATCTCTGACCAAAGCTAAAAATAAACAACAAAACAGGGAGAAGCTAGTTTCCCAGAGGGAGAAGAAAACAGCTGTCTTCTTGAAAGATGCTTTACATCACTTGTGCTCCTGGGGACGATGGGCCCAAGTGATTCTGATTTTGTGCCCTAAACTTGTCACTGACCTCGGCACCCAGCCACATTACACTGTTTTCTGTGAGATTACCCAAGGCAAGCTCATTTCTGGGAATCTAAGACAGTATTGCCAGGAACTCCCACTGATGCAACAACTTTCTTTCATCACGAGCTGCAGAGTTAAAAGCCCACTTTGCTCTTAGCTGCAATAACAATAGCTGCATCTTTGTTCCAGCAGATTCTCATTAAAGAAGTTAATGGCTACATGAAAAATGAAAACAGTTCTAACTACTTACCTTCTTAAGGTAGTTTCAATAGAAATTAGATATGATCTTTCTTCCCCCAAGTCATTGCCTCTTTTTCAATAGTGCCTGTGTTTCATTTCCAAGAATTTGCATTCCGCGAGCATGAAGTGACATTTTTGGGTAGTTTACCAGTTAGTGCAATACGTGTAACAACACTGAAAACAAATTAGGTCAAAGACACCATGCAGAGGCTTTGGTTCAGAATTTCCTCACCTCCTTGCTTCCTTTAGAGCAAATACAATATTGATTTTGTATTTGCCTCCTAGTTCTCTGTTTCTCAGCATCAAACTCAGTGTCGGGTGAGCGCTAAGCGTAATACCTGCTTAACAGCAAGTGCACACCCAGCTCTGCTACTGCTCATGAAAACGCCTCCTGTCAAAAATCAGGCAAACATTACTCAGTGGTTTTGCACCAGACTAGAAATCTGCACATTTTAAAACATCTTCTTCATGTGGACTTGAGGGAGCCTGACAACCCTGGAAAATAAAGAGCCAGCACCGTGTAGCAAGGAGTTGGTAGTGGAAGCTGTTCAGTGTCCTACCTGCAAACGTGCCCTCAACTCTGATCCACTTTACTGGGTGGTGTCTCATGTAATCCTTTGTCTTTTTAAGATTTACATGTGTAAATAACTGTATAATGCTTAAATATAATCTTTTCCACTGATGTAATTAGGCTGCCAAGCTCTGAAATTACCAGGGTGCACTAGATAAAAGGTTCATCTGGTTCCTGGGGGTGTTGTACAGGCTAAGCTCAGCTTAATAAAAGCACGGGAAGACAGAACTAGCAGTATCTGTCATGTGTAGTGCTTTATGCAGTGTCTCTTTTACTGGCAGTGTTTTGTTCCAGTTATTGCCTAAGATTCAGATTCTGTTCTACTTTCAGAAGTTCCTTTATTTCCACACCACTACAGTTAACTATTTCTTTGCAGCTCACCAAACTGAACTACTCATTGTCTTTGTCAGTTTGGCCTGGTCAGTTTATAGTTGCTAAATATCTGAAGTTTAAAATTTAACATCTTTTTCCAAACATTTGTTTCTCAAAATTAATAATTCTATATATAAATTTTCATTGCATAAATATCCAGTCCCTTTTTTTCTATCTTGTGAAGTTTTTGGCTTCCAAGAGAAATTAACTTTAAATTATACACTGGGTAAAAAGGTATTGTTTTTTTCTGGGTTGGATTTTGTTCTTCCTAATGAGTTGAATTAAATTTGTCTTCTGATTCTGCATTACGAGACAGTGAGAAAATAAGCTCCCTATATCTTTGCTACTGATACACACTTTGGGGATTATCTGTTTTATTGTCCTTATTTAAATGAGCGACAACAATTTCAGATGCAGTGATTAGCAGATGAATCATACTTACATTTCAAGTTAATATTCTCAGGGTTTGTTTTTTTTTTTCTCCCTTAATATTTGCTACCAACTTCCAAGAAAAGCTTTCCATCTGCTGTCTGTGACCTCCAACTCTACATGCTATAGTCAACCTTTCCCTTCTAACCACACTGGCTCCAAAGTCCAGGAGAAACAGTGGAAGGTTCCTATCGATTGCAATCTGATCAGGTCATGGTGAAGTGCACTGTTAAAGTGTTAAAGGGACAGTTTTCTTTCTTTCTTTCTTTCTTTCTTGCTTTCTTTCTTTCTTTCTTTCTTTCTCTTTCTCTCTTTCTTTCTCTCTTTCTCTCTTTCTTTCTCTCTTTCTTTCTTTCCCTCCTGCCAACTCAGCCTGGGAAGATTTGGCACCATTTCCAGACTGCTTTAGTCTCTCTGTTCAGGATTTAGTTTTTTTAATATATGTAGAAAAAGTATAACACACAAGGTGACCTTTTCTCCTAAACCTGGGATTCTTTCAGTGCCTGTTTATTCCCTTTCAGTTTCTACTTAATAGGCTGTTGCCCCAAGTTGAAGCTTCTGTTTCTGACAAGAACTAACTTGCTTAATTTGTCTGCCCCTATGATACAGGACTTTTCTCCTGAAATCATATCCCATCTAAGCCACTGGTCTAATCATTCCAATTCTTGAGGAAGCTGATAAATCAACAGTAATCTAAACCCCAGCCTCCCTTCAAGTGCCACCCTATGTCAAAGGGCTTTGGAGTTCTTTCTGTTCTCTGCAATGAACTCTGCACTGGGAGGATATGGAGAAAATTGGGCTTGTTAGCTGATATATGTTTGAGTCTCTCCTTCTGAGCAGGATTGTGATTTCCCTGCATTTCAGGAAAATGCTTAAAAGCTAATTTAGTCAGAGTGTTGGTGCTGGTTACATGTGGATGCTTGACCGCTGAAAACTGAACTGGCAAGCTACACGCTCCTTTCTCCTTAAAGTCACAAAAGAGAAAGGGAAATTATTATCTAGAGTGAGCTGTCAACCTTTATGCCAGCTTTCCTCCTGATAACGATTTATAAAACAGCTAAGATAACCTCTGAGGGGGAGCTTTGCAATGGAAATAGCAAGTGGTTCTTATTCTAATGAACATAACACTGTCACAAGTTTAAAGTTCAAATCTGAGGTACGAAGGTTTGGGGGGAAAAAAAAAGCCGATAAAGTATGAATGTGACAGCATATGTGTTCATTGCCTGCACAGTGTATGAAACAGGAGAAATAGGCAAACTTTATTTTTCTAATGAGGTTTAAAATATTTTTTCAGTCTTTATTAGGCAGAAGTTTCTCAATTCTCGTTGTTTTTTTGTGTTTTTTGGTTTTGTTTTTGTTTTTTTTGCTTCACACTCTCCACAGCTGAGATGAGGCATTTTTCTCAGAGCAAGTTGTGCGCCCTTTGGTCCCTCGACATTGCAAAATGTACTGTCATGATTGGCACTCATTAAATAAGGGTTTGGTGGTAGCTGCAGCCAACAGGCAGAAAGCTGAGTGGACTACAGGAATTTAAACTCCTGGAGAGAGCTTGTCCTGACCAGCATTTAGAAACACCAAATGGGGATTTATTGGAGAACTTATTTCTTCCCATTCTAGTAAAAAAAAAAAAACAAACCCAACAAAACAAAACAAAACAAAACAAAAACCCAAGGAAAATAAAGACTGCTGTTACTGGGTATCTGACAGTTTTCATTGGTATCTAGCTTACTTCAGAACTGCTTTTAAAAATAAAAGATGGTCAGCACAGGTTTGGATTAGGGAATACAAAAGCTCAGTATCACAGCTTGTTGAAAAAATCAGGAAACACTGGAAATTCTTTCTCTTTGCTTTTCAGCAAAGTTTGAATTTCCACAGGGGAAATAAAAGCAGTAATTCCTGATAAATACCAAGCTTAGTATCAAAAAACTTTGAAGGTAATAAAAATAAGCAGCCTCTGTATTTTCCATTAACAGGTGTCTAAAGCCTTGTTGGGTCTCTTGCTGGCACAGAGAGATGCTAAATGCAGCATTTTGCCATCATCATGGGATGATTTATCTATGGAATATAATTTTTTATGCGGCTGTTATACCTCAAGTGGTAAATAAGGCTTTGTCTGTGCTCCAGAATTGTGCCACTTTAAATATACCACTGTAGTTAAAATAATACAACCCCTTGGTTGTTGTTGCTGCCCTGTAAAACAGCATTCAGTTATGTAGTCATCCCTGTATAGCGAGGGGAGTGATCTGTGGTGATTTTCTACTGCATTTTTATTGGTGTTGTGGTAACAGCTAAAAGAAAAAGGGCAAACAACATGTTATGAGTGCAGATAAGGACAAATGAGAAGATTGTGAGCAGATTCAGGTACAAACCATGTTTTTCTGTGCTCAAGGATAATGGTAACACATAGTGGGCTCTATTAAATACCATTAACGATGACAAGAGTGTGGCAAAAACACTTCACTGAGGCAGGAAAACAGGAGAATTCTGGTAGTAGCATCAGCAGCCTTACCACTGAGCACAGAAGAATTTCTCAGGATCCAACTCTTGTGCAGAATGAGACCATTATATGTCTGCTAACTATCAGGAGTCATGGTGTCACCATGTTATGAAGCCACTCCTGAGAACTGAACAGAAATCTGTGCCATTGTAAGAAATTTCTAAGTACCTTGTATAGTATTTGTTTTCTAATTTCAAATAGGCAGTGAAAAACAATTCTTGCCGAGGGATCTGAGGAGGTCTACAGCTTGATAAAGCTTATTTTAATACCTGATTTTTGGAAAAACCAGATTCTCTTAAATTAATTGCCTTTTTGCAAGGCAGAGCTATTTAGAGAACACCTGCCTAGAAAAATACAGCAGGTTCAGGACGTAAGTTATTCTCCCAACAAGGCAGACGTCAACACAATGCTCAGTACCAGTGACAGGAAGGCTTTAAACGGTGTGCCCAACACATCAAGCCCATGATCTGATTGTCACACTGTTGGTTATTTTGAAAAGGCTTTTTTTTTTTTTTTTTCCCCCCCTCCCATGTTATATTTGCAATGGCTTTGATTTCATCCTTATGTAAGTAGAGTCATTATTTAGGATCTTAGTCTCTCCTCTGATCTTATTTAGGGTTCTTCATTTCTATATTTGGCCCTGCTGTTGATTTGCAAAGGGGCCACAAATTCTCTGTATCATAACTGACCCATCTCTGGTGTGGCAAATAACATTCCCTGCCTACCTGACAGAAACATGCCAGACTTAATTAGCAGCAGACCATGTTTTCAAAATTGACTAGTTATAGACATCCTGTGAAAACTGGGACTCTCGGAGACTATCAGGTTGAGTCTCTGGATACACATTCACACTTAAAAATTCACAAGTAAGTTGTCAAAAAACAGTTGGTGCTCTGATAAGATGCGTTTTAAACACATTACTATATATCATAGCGAATATATTAATGGACACTTTCATACTCATATTCTGAAACCTGACTTTTAATCTTTCCCTTATTCAGTGCCAAAGACTTGAATCCTACCTACTCTTAGTTGATACATTCCATTTACTCTTGCAGAGAAGGAGAAACTCTACCAGACCTACTGAGGGTTACCTGCAAAATCCAGAAGTGAAACACATGATGGACTATGAGAAGAAAGAAGTTTTAAAACTTAAGATTCAAGCTTAGATCTGCTCAGGATTTCACAACCCCATGACAGAATACTTGTGTGACTGCCAAAATCTTTCACTGTGAAAAATATGTATCATGATTTCATCACCAAACTGGAAGCTACAGCCACTTGCACAGCACACACAAGTGCTATACAACTGTTTTCATGATGGATCTCTTGCTTGCTGACCTGATTTCAATGGGTGTCAACTTAACACAACACTGTAAACTTCTTTGGATTATTAGAAAACATTCCTCTGAAGTATGTGGACAAACGTGAGCTACAAGCACTGTGTTGGTGATTATCTTACAAATTTAGCAAGTCTTCAGTGGAACTAAATAACTATACTATTTTTTCTTCTATCAGCTGCTTGAATGAATATTAACAATTAGTTGCAATCATATTAAACATGTCCCTGACATTTTTTTCAGCAGACAATTCTTTCCTTTGGAAAGAGCTAGATCTAGTTATGTGCTCTGTCAAGAATAAGTAAATGTAAAATCTGATCTGAATTCACTGTTTATTTTGAGGTAGTGAGGTATGGTAATCTGGGAGACACAAACTTATTGCAAGTCTTCCATGGAACATGAGCTTGAAATTATGGAAAGGCACTGGAGTCAAAGGTGTTTAAAATTGTTCAATTTAAAAAGACCTGGCATATTCTGAGAAAATAAATTCTCACCAGTGTCTGTTTTTTCATATCTTTCCTTACCTCTCCATGCCCCTCAAAAAAAAAAGGCAGCAAAACTGTAGAAAGGGAGAACAAAGAAAAAGGGAGAATGAAGAAAAAATTAGTGATAACAAAAAGGAGTCTGGGAACAGGCTGAACAGGAATAGTGATACAGAAATCTCAGTTCCTGCTGGTCTCTGCAGAGGAATAAGAAGAGTGTGCAGGGAAAGAAAAAGGTAAATAAAGGCCAGGTTAAATTTGACATAAGTAAAAACAGAAGGAGGGTGGAGAAATGGAAAGGGTGTGGTGGAAATTATAGCAAAAGAAAAAAGGTGGAGACTGGAAGGACAAGGTGGAAGCCAACCTCATTTCCTTAGCTTTGCACTTGGGGTTAGTAGTAGCCTGTACCTCTACTTCATCCACTCCACACTTTCCACACTCTGTAAATTATAAAGTAAAGCTGAGTTTTACAGAAACTTTCATTTCATGGCAATTATCCTCAGAGTAAATCCATTTTGTGCTCTGAGATTTTTAAGAAATTCAATTTTTTAATTTAAAGACTATTCAAATCCTGGAGGGAAAAAAAAAAAAAAAAAAAGAAAATAAAAAGACTGAATATATTTGCACATGTCATCCGAAGTTTAACACTTACTATTTTTAAAGCAATTGCCTTAAAGTCTTACTGTTCCCTCAAGTATGTTTATGGTGTTCTGTTTGGGGAAGGGGACTGAAGGGAATTGTGTAGAACAGATAGAGAGAGGCCATGGTAGTAAAAACTAAATATGATCTTTACTAAAACTCTGCAAGGTGCAGAGGTATCGGTTCCTTTTACATTTGTGAAGCCTGATGTCTTGGGCCATTTCCAGACTTTTTTCTTTTACAACCTGAGGTCTTCTCTCCAAAATTCATGCCCACTGCTACACATGGAGAAAGGTAAGCATTTTGTTGATACGGCTGTATCATTGTTAAACGGTGCAGCCCATGTGGTCCCCCTGTGCATCACTTGGCACATAGGCTTCTCCTTCACCATTCCAACTCAGCCAGAGGAACTGGGTGAGGAAATTGGGGTGTCCTTTTGCTTTTATTTTCCTGTCAGATCCTAGTGTGATAACCAAAACCTGATTCATATTCCTCCACCTTCATCTTTTCAGCCACAAATATAATTACTTGATGTACGTCTCGCTAAGAGATTTCATATCTAAGATCTTCAAAAAGCCTGTCAAGGAGAAAGCAATGGGGAGGAAAGCTGAGAAACTCAAATGTGGCTTTAGGTCAGTGTGTAGTATGAATGTGACAAAACTTTACTGATGTACAAATGCTTATGTGTCTGGTTGTAAACTGTGAACACATAATACCAGCTTTATTTCATTATTATTACTCCCTCTCTGTCTTTGTTTTTGAGTTTAGCCTTTCTTCCTGTAACAGTATCAGTTATTTTTCAATAGTGTCTTGCATCCCATTCTTTCTCATCTCTTTTTCGGTACTACCCTTTTCTCTGCTAAATCATCAAAGATGTTTTTGTTCTTTTACCTATTGTGGCAGAGTCTGTAAACACAATCTTACAAAGACAATTTCTAAGTGTAAGCATTTGTGATGCATTTGCACTAAAAGCTTTGAATTGCTATCTTTGATAAAGCTATTTGGTCTGATTTATTGTTTTGGAATCTCACATTCAAGCGCACCTCTGAAAAAAAAGAAGATTTTTTTCAAAATGTAGTCTCAAAATGGGGAAGGATTATTTTTAAATGCTGTGTAATCCTTGTAAGCAATTGTATTTCTATCCTGAAATTCACACACCAGCAATTAAGAGTGAAATTTAAAGCCTAGTGTTTAAAATCCAACAACTCCTAATCTTAAAGATGTATCAAATATAAACAAAGTTAATAAAAATTATTCTGGTTTTCATTCTCTTAAATTGCTTGCATGCTTTGAGGACTACACAGACAGATATTGCAGGAAGTTTCTGTATTGAGCATGACAAGCAGTCTGCGTGAGCACTGAATAACAGGTGTAACAACCATTGATGGTTGTAGAATATTTTTTAAGCAGGAACTGAATACAATCTTTCCAAATACAAATTGAGATCTCATAGACTGGAATTTAGGTGGAATTCAGTGATGTCTTTAAACTGCTATAAGTAAGGAAAAAGTGTATTCAAGCCATCAAATAGCCCAGAAGTACAGCCAGCTCTAAAGTTACCCAATGTATTGATCTCAGCATTTGAGCCATGGGCAGACGTTCCCTTCATAAACGTTTGCAGCTAAAGACATCACTACCCTGGCACAGACATCACAGCACCCACCAGTTCCATCAGTGGAAAGGATTATTTGAGCCTTCTTTAATCTGTCTCAGTAAAAATCAGGCAGGTTAAACATTAACTGAAGTTGGAAAAAAGTTAATCCACTATGTTTAAGTTGGAGTTAATTACCAGGGTTGTTTTTTTTTTCACCTGCCACAGAATTAAATATAGATGCTGCCCACACTTACACATTAACAAAATATATTTTCTTACTCTCACACATCATCAGTGAAAGCCTTTGAGCACCCTCTGAGTCTCATAATGTCTATTGATTTTCAAAAGCACCTTCCTGATGGACCTGAGCACCTTCTACTGTCAGTGGGCCTTTAAAATCATGCTTCTGCAATGACAATTCCTTAGCCACGTTCTCAAAAACCTTTTTTTTTTTTTTTTTTTTTAATATCACTGTACTGATTTCACATTCTACTAAGTTGGTATCTGGTATCCCTCTCCTTTTTCTATGTATTGTTGGTTTTAAAACAAGGAACTGAACTACTGTTAATGAAAAAGCCTACTTTGTTTGAAATTAGAGACAAGTCACTTACAACATGTCAGACACTAGTCTGTCTTGTCTCCAGTAATCAACCAGTAGCATACGTGCTGCCTTATAATATTTAAAGACAACTCAGAGTACTTTGTTATAAGCTGTACAGTAGTTTAATACTGTGTTTTACTCCAGCCAACTAATGAAAGTCAGAGAGAAAATAAGTGAATCCAAGGTTTCCCTCTCTTTTTGCCTATGTACTTAACCTCTCCATTGCATCCCTTTGAAGGACTGTAGGATGAAAGTATTGGATGGATTCAGTGAGAGCATTTTAGTACAGCATTAGTGAAACTCATAAGCAATCAGCTGAGAGGTTGGGTTGTGCTGAAATCTGGAGGTATCAGTACCAGAAGATTGGTGTCTGAGTACATCCCATGCCTTTCCTCAGGCACCAAGCAGTCATAGCTTTTCTGGATTGATGTGAAGACTGGAGGTGCTGAGCACTTCTGATAAGGCAAGTCATTCTTGCATTGATACTCATATCTGGACCAATGATTCTGCCCTGAGACTCATATCTGGACCAATGATTCTGCCCTTTGCTAAGGTTCCTGTGTGCTGCTGGACTAACCTTTGGAGGCTGTAAAAATCCTAGAGACAGATATGGTGGAAGCTAATCCTCCATGCAGCCTCATTCTCAAACTCTGGTACAAGAGTACTGGGAAAAGGAACAACGAGGAAGAGAAGATGGAGAGTTTATGGCCCATAGCACTGACTGAAAATTATATGGTATCCCAAGCACTGGCTGACTTCCTTGGAAACTAAATGAAGGAGTTTATGTGACCTGCTGCTGCACACAGCCCGGGCTTTCAGAAGCTGTGCATGGAATTCCCCAGAATTATTACTAAAATATTGACTGTTTGCCATCTGTGTTTGAAAATCAGAGAGTTCAGAAGAGCTAATTGGAACAAAATGTCTACATGTATGCCTGCAGACCAGTACTCGTCAAAAAGTCGTCAATGAGGGTGACCTTTAGTCACTTTTATGGTCTCACCATGCCATACAGGGAAAAGACAAGCAGAAAGAAGGCTGATTATTAGGATTCATATATATCTAAACATGTGGAAGTAACTCCTTATCAAGTAGGGAAACTCCTAATGACCTGCCTATTTCAAATTAAGGATAGCCTCATTCCCAGAGGTTTTAGATCTAGAATTCATATTCAAGCTCATTTTTCTTCAAAAAGGTTTCAAAAGACCAGAGAAAATAAAGTAAGAGCTAAATCTAAATTTTATTATCTTTAGTATCCTGAAAGAAGTTTGGTTTCTTATTTCCATAATTAAAAGTAAAACAGCAGCTATATATTTACCCATCTTTATGTTGGATTAGATCCTAGCAGTAGCATTTTGTACTACTTGTATTTTGGTAGTTTGGTGTCCTGGGACACCAGTCAAAGGTCATTACTAGAGTTAAATGCAGGTGACAAAGAAGCCCTAATGTAGTTGTGTGCCAGAGAAAAAAAAGTAGCAACATGTGGCTTCTCACTTTTGAAGACACATGTGGTTTCCACATTGAATGTCAAGCAAATGAGAAAGCTTAAAGACGTGTCTGCACTTGGGAGAGCATGTCAGAATCCAAATTTGCCTGAACCTGTTCAAACTCATGGTTTCAGTTCAGATCCACCTCTAGAAGATATATCCTGAAACCCTTCACAAACAAAGTCTGCGTTTGGATCATGCTTGGTATGAAATTTCAACCTGCCTGTCTTTACTGAAAGAATAAGAGCTAATTTTAAAACAGTTCTACTGTACACATCACCACATTAGGAGTGTAACTTCAGTTTCACTCATTTTAGGCAAATTACTGACAATAGAGGACATTGTACCCAGTTCTCCAGACATCCTCTCATCAGTGCCAAGCAGAGTGGAAGGATCACCTCTCTTGACCTGTTGGCAATACTGACACCTTTCATGAAGAGTGAAAACTCCATTTCAAAGTAATTTTAATAAGAAAATATTTCTCCTATAACAAGGAGAAGCATTTTCAATTCAGCCAGTTTCTCCCTCAATCAAGCCACACAACGTACTGTAGACAGGTTCTGTAGTTAACTCACAGTTTTCAGTTTATGGACATTCAAGTTTGCAGCTGAATAAATAAAGTTATGTTGTGCTCTTTCCTGTACCAGTTTACAAGGCAGAAACGTGCATGAACAGATGAGGGAAATAAAAAAGGTTTCAAGATGGTTATCTGAAACTTTCTGTTATCAACTTTTATGCGATCATCTGTTTATGAGAATTTTATATGGACAGACAATCTGGGTTTCATATCATCATTGACCCATCCCATGAAACTTTGTGGGATTCCAAATATTATTTTGTGGACAAAACTGAAAAAAATAAAGTGTTTCTCTTCCTTTTGTAGAAGGATGCTCTGCTGGCTCTAGCATTCAGCTCTCATTTTCTACCATTCTCCTATATCCAATGTGCCAAACTGTGCTTTTCTCAGATAGTGCTTTCTCACTCCTGTCTGTTGAGAACTATCTATTTTGAGGACATAATTAACTATTCATTGACACAGAGCCTTGAATTTGCCTCTCCCCAAATTCCAGGAGAGCAGCCCTAATCTCTAGGTTACAAAGTCAGCTTCCCTATGGCTCATAAAGCTTCATACAATGTGTTACAGCTCCAGCAGGAGAGATTGACTATCTGGGCACAGCAGTGGTTGGAAAGCTCTTCAGTGAGGTGGGAGATCTACTGTCAATCCCCTATTCTGATGAATACTTGCTTCTAAAAAAGATGCTGACATCTTTTCCTAGCTTCTCTGAAACCAGTTATGTTGGATCAGGGATGAATTTAGAGCAGAAACTCCACTATCACGCAGTACTTATATATGTATTCTAGAATATTAACCACAGTCTATTAAATGGACTTGAATATAAATGAACTGTCACTATGGGAGAATAGCTGAAATCATCTTGGATGTACAGATAATATTGTCCCAACTGTGAACCCTGCTTTAGATTCTTATTTCAGTCTCTACCTAAAAATCTATATGTCAAAAGTAAATATCCTGAGTGCCATCCACAAACTATAACATGACACAAAAAAGCCATCTTTCTATATGATAGAGCTACTTCTAATTTTCCCATTAGAGCAAACGACATCATAAAGAATATCTGCCAACAACATGATATAAAACTGTACCATGCATCATGAAAAATAATTGCAATTCAATTACCCCTGAATTATAAAACCGTCAACTAGGTGCAATAAGACAAAAGCCTTAGAACATATGAAAAACTGCTTAGCATAGATAATTATATATGTTTGAACAAAATCCCCAAAATAAAACATGTGCAGTTTGAAGGATCAGGGTAATCATGCCAAAATAATTCTCATTTATAGAAAAAGGTTTGAGGATCAGCAATTTTAAAACCATTTCCATGAAAAAAAATTATAAAAGTTAATTAGGAAACCTTTCTCACTCATAGAGGGCACGCCCAGCAACTGGGTAAGAAACTATTTTTTTTTTCCTCTCTCATCTTCTTGCTTAGATGGTGCTTTTGCAAAGTATTTACTGTTGCTGCTCAGAATCTCAGAATGGTTGAGATTGGAAGGTACATCTGACAATTGTCTAGTCCACCCCACCTACTCAAAGCAGAGCCACCAACAGCAAGTTGCTCAGCACTGTGTCCAGTCAAGGTCTGAATATCTCCAAGGATGGAGACTCCACAACCTCTCTGGGCAATCTCTTCCAGTGTTTGACAAGCCCAGAAGTTTTTACTTATGTTTAAATTGAGTTCCCTGTGTTTCAGTTTGCACCCATTGCCTCTTGTCCTGTAACTGGCTGCCACTGAAAAGAGCCTGGCTCCATCTTCTTGCACCTTCCCTTCAGGTATTTATATACATTAATAAGATCCCCCTGAGCCTTCTTTTCTCCAGGCTGAACAGTCCCAGTTCTCTCAGCCTCTGCTTATATGTGAGATGCTTCAGTCTCCTCATCATCTTCATGGCCCTTCACTGAACATTCTTCAGGATGTCCATGTCTCGTACTTGTACTTGCACTTGCTTAGGTACTGTGAAAAAAGCTATGGAAGTTTTCCTTCCCATCAGTACTGTGCTTTATCCACACTCCCTGCTTGAATAGGAGAAAGAGAGAGAAAAAAATTACACTGGGGAAAAAGTAGGACTTGGGAAGAAATGGCTACAGCAGGACAAGCAAGGAAAAAGAAAAAGAAAGCTTTTTGCAGAAGAGATCCTGTCTGCACTCTTCACCAAGACCTCTTGGGCATTATTAAGAGAGGAATTTGATTCCCTTTCTTGGTATGTTACCTTTTGGCAGAATGAAGAAGAAAATGTCTTTCCCACATCATTTTTAATTATGACTATGCAAGGAAAAATAAAAAAATACACAGTTTTTCCCTAAATTAAAAGCCTCACCCTGGTCCTGCACTTTCACAGACAAACGTTGCCATGGAACAAGACAGATGTTACATCTATCCTGCAACAAGGCAGAAGTGGACTGAGGTTCCTAGTTGTAGCTGGCTGAAGAGTGGAAGGTTTTGCAAGAACGCTTACCAAAGGGAGAATAAAATTATTCAAACACGATGTAGTACCATAGTCCCAGAACTTCACAAAGAATTTATCATATAATCAGTAATTTTGATAACTGGTTATTTCACAGATGCTTTTTTTTAAGCATTTAAAGTGTACTTTTATAACATTTAATAGATCTTTATAAAATATAAAACAATTTTATTTGGATAGATTTGCTAATCTAACAGATTTCACAAATAAGCTTTCTCAACCTCCTGATGACTACATTTCAGTTTCTTAATTGACCTTTCACATGATTCATAGAACACTCGGGTTTTGAGTGTATCTGTTCTTCTGGGATGTAGTCAGGCAAATATTAGTCAGTATTTTTACTGTTTTTCAGTAAGTATCACGTACAGGTTTCAAATGCTGTGAACTCCAAAAGAAGCATTGTTATCTTCTGTCCCAATTCTGATTCAAGGCTACCTGCCCCAGCAACCAGAGTATTCTGAGACTGAAGTGACAGGCAGTGTAGAAATAGCTAAAATGGTTGTCTGAGGTAATATTTTAAACAGAAGAAGTTTTATTATTCCCCTGTAAAATAAGATATAGGACATAGGAAATAAGACATTGTCCAAAATGACATCTAAAGATGAAAAAAAAGGAAACGAAAAGAACAAAAAAAGGTGACAGAAAAAGACAAAGAAAATTCATACTAGAAGTTAAATCTGTTGGGTTTTTTTTAATATGAAAATTAAAAAAAATTGTTTTTTTTAATTTTGTTTTACCTTTGTTTTACCCCTTCTACAATTAAACTCTGTTCTTACATCTATTTTGAAGTCCTGCAAAGCACATTCCAAGTGACAGGTCATTTCCAACCTGCACAAGACCACAGCTTCTAGTACTTGTTTTTTATGCCTCAAAAGACTGGTAATTTGCATTTGTTGATTTTCATCTGTAGATGTAACTGCAGGGAAGGAAAAAAAGAGAGAAGGCTATACCCAATATCAGAGTGCCCGACCCTTTCTCTGAGGCCACCCATTGCACCAGATGAAAGCGGTCATGAGCAGTGCGTGCAGAAAGCGATGGTGAGCTGCCCTTGCAGAAGGGCATCCTGCAGGGATCAGACTTGGGCTGGTAACTACTATTGTATATTAAATTGAGTATTTCTCATAAGCACAAGAGAAGTAAATTAAAATAGTGATTTGGAAAAGCATGAAGTCTAGTCTTAGCCCATGCTTTTACCGCATCTCCTTTTTCTGTCACTAACCTTGTAACTCTACTACTTAGTCACCTGGAGCTGTAGCAAGAGGTTTGACACCAGAAACTTTCCTCCAAATTTGTCTTTGCAACATTTTCCTGCTTTCTCTCTTTCTGTCATCCAGCTTTCAGCTAGTTTTCTTTACTGTGGCTACCTGCTCAACCTACCACCTTGGACCTGCGTTGAGACCATCAGGCAGCAAACCCCAGGCATGTTTGCCTTTGTTTGGCAATGTTCTCACCCAGAGCTTTTGCTCTGCTTTTCTTCTGACTTTGAAATTGCAGTTCTCAGGTCAGTGGTCATTGAGCCAGCATTTCAACCCATGCAAGTTAATGGGAACCCTGGTGCTAACTAGAAAGATTTGACCCATATAATTTTTTACTTACAGTGTCAACATTGTTGTGTTGCATTATCAATCTGTCCACATCAATTGTGTTTTCCCCTCAGATATTTAGCAGGAACCACAGCTGCTGCTATGATGAAGGGTTACACATCTCACATGTTCTTTAAGAGAGTAAGAGTAAAGCTGAATTAAATTTGCTAAAATGTTAGGAGACTGGCTTTTCCAGAACATAAACAGAGGTCTAGAGCCACTATCACCTTTTAGCCAGAGGAACTGTTGTGCTGAAAACTGAAGTTCTACCTCTTCAATTTCAATATACTACGTCCATAATAAAAACAATGACAACTGTCATTTGTCAGAGAAAATTAGTAGAAAATTTCAGTTCCAACCTGACTGACTTAATTCACTTGCCTAATGCTAATTTACAGGTGCTAGTGTGAGTAGAAGTAACCTTCTACCTTGGTTGATAGACTAGGAAATAGCAACTCTTTTATTAATGGCCAGACCTCTAGTGAGAGCAAAGATTTTTATAAACCTCTCTCCAAGATCTGACTGTCTCATTTTGAGAGCTATCCTTTAAAGATTTGTTTTAAAAAATATACAAAGTCTTTACTGGCAGACAGAGGTACTGCCAGAAGGGATTTTGAAATAACAGTTATTTGGTGCAGCTAGTTTCTAGCTGGTTTAGTATATATAAAGCTCTACATATGTTAACATAAATAATAGAGTTTTTCATCAGGTATTCTACAGTCCTGCTACCTTGTGTATTAAGAATAAACCAAGTGAATGCCGGGAGATTCAATTACAACTCAACTAAAAACATATCAAACAATTAGATAGACCACCTACCATTGCTGCAGAAATGATTAAAAAAAATGAATCAATAAAGATCATATTGTTATATGAAGCTGTATATTCTCTTAGCGTTAGGCATGTTAACTCATTTACTGATGGTGATCTGTGACTGTCATCACCACCACACCCATTTAAGTCACATGCAAAGGCAATTCAAAAGTAACGATGAAAATCACCCACCTCCTCCTTTCTGTGGCATTTATAAGGCTCAGTCAATTATTTCTTTTCCTTAGTTTTTAACCCAAAATTAGGGCAAATGAAGCCACATGAGGACTAAGATACAGCTATCTCAGCTAGTAAGCCTGTTGTCTCTACCATTTCCCATGCTATGATTCATTTTCAATTGCTAGCACCCATGAGAACAGGTAAACTTTGCACTCTTTAAAGGAAAATAATTTTAGGAAAGGAGTCTATTTTACATTGAAATATCTATAGGAGCAAGAGTGTATTTATCCTGATGTTTTCTATCTGATTGTAAAATAGGGTCATATTTCCTTAAAAAAAGGAAAAAATAGCTTTCTTCATGAACAGTTAGATAAGAGTTTCTTCATGCAACAGAAGATATATGCACCTTTTAGTCAAAATACTATTGTCTCCTGTTTTGATTTGATATTGGCTTCATTAGGGTTTGATGGAGGAGCTAAGCTGAGTTACTAGTGGTTTCTAGTTTGGATTTCTCTGGTTATTTTGTCAAAATTAAGATCATTTTAGCTATCATAAATCAGAAGATTATTAGTTCTTGGCATACTACAAGTCACAACTGTTTTCATCCCTAGCTGGACATCCCTGAAAACTATAAGTTCCTCATTGTCTGAGTTCTTGCTTTAGACTTGTACTAGGTTAAAAAAATATATATATTTCAGAATTATTTTAGGGAGCAATCTATCACTACTTAAATTTAAGCTTCAAAGCTTCTAGGCTTTGTGTGTGAATCCCAGTTGCTTTAGAAATAAGCCAGGAAAGTAAACCAAAGCTTGACAGCAACATTCAGATATATTTTTTTTTTCCTAGATCTTGGAATCTATCCTTATCTATACTGAGTATATACTATTATGTGTCTGTTTTGGGATGAAGGAGTTCTCATATACTAAATAGATCTGAAGAGGTAAAATTTGAGTAGTTAGATGGACAGATGGAAACAACCAGTAGAGCCTATGTCTCAAAAAATGCCATCAGAGGCATCAAGAGCTCTATTTACAGACGCAGGCCTGATTTACCACTGCCTTGTAATGGGTGCATGCATTTCCATTTGTGCAAAATAAATGCAGAATGCTTCTTGGTTTTAGTTGGGAGTATTTTGAACAGGTGTTAGTGATCTTAATGAGCTCCACAAAATGGAGAAACTGATCTGGGAAACCTGCAAACTTCTCTGTGGATAAGGTAGCAGAAGTATTATAATGCAGTCTGAGTTTGGCTCTTCCTAATTTCTTTTCAAACTAGTGTTTGCTTTTGGTTGATAGAAGAGGACACATTATCTGTGCCCCAGTGTAGCTATGACCCAATATCTGGCTAGAGAAACAGTTCTAGTTTAGGCTAGTTTAGGTTGCTTTTGGATTACTTGTTTTTTTTTTTTTCTTTGCTAATACATTGAGCATTCTTTTAAATTTGCTTTTCTAACTTAAATGTAGTAGCCTTACTTATTTTTTTAATTAACTTTATCTGAATTTCAACCAAAAATAACAAGAAATGTAATAATGATTAGATATTGTTAACCTTAAAAAAAAAAAAAATTCCTGTCTTTATCTCTGCTTGCAGTTTTTCACTTGTTGCCTAATTAAAGTATCAGATTAGTTTCACTAAATTATTTTCTTGGTTTTTTATTTGATTTCTGCTGAAAATGTTAGCTTTCTTGTATCTTTAAACCTTTATCTTTAACATACGGATAGAATTGCAACTACTATATTGGATTTGTATCATTTATTAGGTTATATAATTCTGAGGAAAAATCTTGTTCACCCCCAAATGGACTAATTAAATAAACAGATTGAGTTCCTGAGTGTTGCTAAATTCAGAAGCTGAAAAGTTGATATATTGATTTATTTATATATATTTTTTTTAATGCTCTTTGATCCTATATGTAATGTCACAAAAGTGGCAGGTGCCCTAAGAAATTGTAGTAGTGAAGTGTGGAATTCAAAGCGAGACTCTTACCAGTTTGCTAATTGCAGAGGAGGAGAACAGAAGTATACCTGTAACCTAAGCTGCTCTGCTCAGTTGTACTCAAAAGAGACAAGCATGTCTGGTGCAAACAGAGGAGATATGCAAGAGAAGCAACTTTTGAACCATGCAGGTGATAAGGAGCAAAGACTGTTACCTGGGAGAAGCAACCATGTTGGAAACCTGTCTCAGCCTGAGAAGAAGCTCCAAGAGGCTATTTGTGTGCTGCTGGTGGAGTTGTGTGAGAGATTCACATTCTTTGGCATTGTCTGCAACATGATCCTCTTCTGCACTGTCAAACTTGGCTATCGCAACTACCAGGCAGCTATTGTCAATATGTGCTTTGTAGGCACCTCCATGTTGACACCAGTACTGGTTGGCTGGCTTGCTGAATGCCTTGTGGGGAGGATCAAGCTTGTATGCATCTGCATGTTTCTACACTTCCTAGGTAGGTGACACCTTGGTGACTATTTCATGTTTCAGTAATTTGGTAGCAGAAATGCATTATCGAGCACTGTGTTTGAAATCTAGCAATTTTCTCCAACCTTGGGGCTGCCTTTTCTAATAACTAATTACTTAGTTTCTCCTCTACAAAATGCATATATTTTTGCTGATGTATTTTTGTAAGGCAGTGCTTTGAACAAGGCTAAGAAACATTTGCATGTGCATCTCACAGATAGTTGGTGCACAAACTTGACTCCTCTAAAGTGCCTTAGTTATTCAGAACACAGATGCTCAACTCTTAAAACCAGTCGCTTTACCCAGCATCTAAGGTTATTAGTGTTTGAGGGAAATGCAAGGCTCTAGTCAAAGAGATAGTTTGAGAATTTGGAAACTGTTTCCCAACTGTTGGCAGTAAGATTTTATTGTATGTAAAGGTATATGACTGTTGAGTTTGGACAAGGGAGAGAGAGACTTATTTAAGCACATACCAGTATAAACAAACTTTGCCTTAAGTAGAGAGGCTGTACCCTGATAGCTGTATTAAGAGCCTGCCTCCTGTTAGCAAATTTTGAATCCTCCCCACCTGTTATTCTGGAGATCTTTATGTAAAAGCACTGTTCAAATTAAGATGACTGTTCTGTAGCAATTAGTGTATCTCACAGCTGGTGATTATTCTGGCAACCTAAACCAAGCTGACAGAAATATTTTTACTTGGACTAGTTGTTGAGCATAAGCAAGTCTGATTTCTGCAGTAGCCAGCCACGTTATTTAGACGTGCAACAAAATAAGGGAAAAATCAGAGTCACTCCTGAAGTGTTCTTGAGCTGACTGCAAAACCATTGTGCAAGCAGCCTGGAAAAATGATTGCTGTTGTGTCTCACTGTTTCTCCCATGGGCTTCTGGTGTGGAATCTCCTTCTGCCATTTCTCCTTTCAATGCATATCTTAAAGTAGAAGACTGGTGACACAAACAGAATTTGATGTGTTCGGATATTGTTTTAATCTGATTTTTTTTTTTTTTTTTGAGATAGATCATTAAACATTTCTGACATATTACAATTTGATGCATGATCATAGTCTTAGTCATGGCTAATGTTGGTGTTGTTGACACATCAATCTATTTTGAATTTAGTCTCCAGTTACAACCTGAAGAATCTGTAGCTGATTAAAAGACTTGCTTTGCAGACTGGAGGTGGTAAATACAACTCATGACAATGCTTCTAGAGGTAAAGTTTCTGAAAATCATGTATTTTCCATAAAGCTGAAGCAGAAAAAAAGAAAATTTTCCACAAAAGTTTTGAGAATTTATTTGTTAAATTATGATTCTCATTAAAATTCTGGGGTTTAAAGAAGATGCAAAAAAAGACTACACTCCACCATGGGGTGTGGGTTTGTTTTTTTTTTTAATTTTGGTTGATCAGTGGTTCATCAGGTGAAGGTAAATGTTTTAACTGGTGCCCTCTGGCAATCGAAGAGCTACTGCCCTCTATTCACAGGTAATGGGGAAGGCCAGTGAGAGGAGCTGCGTTTCCGGAGTGAGATCTTCAGTTGATTGAAGAACCTGAACCCTTACAAGGATTTCAGAAGAAGATTGCTTTCTTGGAGACCCTTAGTGGTCTTGCCTTACTCGGTGTAGTGACATTTGGAAAACTTCTGGCTCTCTAGAGAATTAAGACTCTTCCTCTTTGCACTCCTCTGTTGTGTATCTTTTATTTTGCATGTGTCTTTTCAACATAAGTGCTTAAAAAAAAATAATCTTATTCATCAGACTGATTCTAATCCATTTCAAATGACAATTTTCTTTCCAATTCTAGGCACAGCCCTACTACCTGTTGTGGCATTCCCCTTTGAAGATATTTACATTGACAAACGACATATTCTTCATACACTAACCAAAAGGGAGCAGAAAATAATATTCTACTTTGCACTACTCACAGCAAGTCTGGGAATAGGAGGCATAAGAGCTATAGTTTGTCCATTGAGTGCATACAACCTTGAGGACTGTGGACCAAAAGAGCTTCTTTCTTTTTTCAACTGGTGGGTAACTTAATGTCAGCTAATTATCTGTTGAGGATGATAGAGCATTGCCTTGAAATTCACCGCTTATTTACAAGGCAAATTTTACAGACGATGGGTTTCGTGTTTTGTTTTTAACTGCAAAATATTTAGATTTTGGAATACTTTCCAAGAATTTCTGTTCCAACTTTTCCTAAATTTTTCCTTTTGCTATGACCAGTAGGTGAGCACCTATTTTGGCCTCCTACAGAAATTTTCAGTAAGAATTAGAATGAACTGATTTGTCCAAATGCTCGAAGACTTGACAACCTACTTGCTGTCGGAACATCATATTCAATTTGATTTTCTACCTTTAACGTGGCTATCCCTTTAGGATATTTTGTTGTTACTCCCTGTCTAACAGTGACAAAACTCAATGGTATCTAAGAATTTACATCAGAGTAAATTTTTAGCAATGACAGGCAGCAATAGAGTCTGCTGGTTTGCTAGAACTAGGGATTGCTAGTAGTCACTAACTGCTAAGCTCAGCGGTAGGCATCTGTGTTGTTTCAGCTCTGTTGCTGTGAAGCTTTGGCATCAGATAAACCACTTGACATTTGTGTTTTGGTTTGAATATTTTAAATATTTTAAGAAAACTTTCAGGAAAAATTGCTCCTAAAATGGTTCTTAAAATTCAATGTTTTTCATATTAACTATTTCAGTGTGTCAGAGAGGTCATTTTTTGATGCTATGTTTACATTTATTTACCAGTTCTGTAGCACTAAACAGAGTGCTATATGCATTCACCTGTACTTTTTGGTTAAATTGTGGTGTGAGGATCAAAGAAGTAGTGATGGAAACCTCCAGATTCCTGCTTCAAGACAGGGTTAAATAAGCCCTAAACTGCCCCCTTTTCTCTCCTTTCCTTATACTTGTGCAGTTATTAAAATTAAAACTGAGCACATTTGCATATTAACAAAGCAATGGTGAAGAATCAATGAAGATGACTTTTCTGGCTATTCTTTTTTCCTCCAATTATGTTACTATCAAAGAGTTTTGAATTAAATCCAAACTTCAGTGAATAAGACAGCTTTACCAAAGGTGGATGAGACTCTTTAGTTCCTCAGAGCAGATTCTGCCTCCTTGACCTGCCCATAGGAGAGAGAAGAAAAAAAAAAAATCCTTCTTTTTTACTCTATTCTGAGTTTTAATCCTTAATTAGCAACATCATTTTGATTAAATAAGACTCTGGGGGATTAAGACTGGAGAGCAATCAGTTGTTCTGAAAGATAGCTCTGGAGAATTTATTGTACTGTGGTGGTAGCCATTCAGGGTTGTGTTTAATCAAAGTGACATTTCTCAGTGTTGATTACAAAGGAGATATCATACGAATAAAAAAGTTCCTTGGGGGAATCCAAATGGGTCAGTTCTTGTAACTTTGGAAATATCAAGAAAGGCACATGTGCGATTAAAAAAAAAACTTAATATTTTTTGCAGTGGCATCCAAGGAGAGGCTGTTTGATTGCAATCTCAAAATTTTAAAAAGGGGAGTTTCATTCTTAACTTTCTTAATCTCATTAAAACCTCTCAGAATGTAATCATATTTTCTTGGTAGGCTGTTTTCTCTTGATAGGTGCTTGTCAGAGGATTGAATTTTAAAATAATGTAAAATGAAGTGGTGAGTTTGAGTCTGTGTTCTTAGCCAAGTTCTATTTAACAATCAGAATTATTGAATTAAAGATTAGGTTAAAAGACCCTGCAATTACCTGTCATGTCATTCAATCCATGAAGAATATTGCTTTGCACATCTAGGGCCTGGTTCTAACCCCTCAGTGTGAACTATGACTCTGACCTTTTAAATAAACAGAACATACCAATGCTAAGTGAAGAAGAGACTTGGATTCTGCTGGACTAAGTTTCCCTAAAGACTTCTGCTTTTCTAAGGTTAAGGTTATGGACTGGTACTATTTTTGCAGCAGGAGGAGTAAATTCTGTCTATGGGAGCAGAGAATGAGAGCAAAAGGTATAATCCAGACTAGAGATGAGAGTTAATGATGATGTGTTTTAAGGAAAACCTTGGTTAAAGCTCTGCTGAAAGCAAAAAGACAACACGAGTGGCCTGAAGAACAGTGTTAAGGGGAGCAGCTCAGAATTTAAAATGAGGTAGAGGGGTTAAAACTGAAATGTGTAATCATGAATGGTGCAATAAAACTGGTCAGTCATGTGAGAAGAGGGCTATACAATAGAAGAATTAGTACATTTTGTTTCGTTTTCATATTTTCACAGTTAACTGCTTCTCGAAAAAGCTGGATTTTAGAAGAACTACTGATGTAATATTTTATGTAAGGAACCAGAATCCAATGAAAGAAGTGTAGTGACAATATACTCCTAACTGTGCAGATATAAACTCATTTTCTAGGATAAAGAAAATAACTACTTATCTTTTTGCATCCATCCTTTTGCAGGGAAATGCATTGTTCTGGCATTTTTTATTTTTTTGATTGCTTTTTGCTTTCCTTATAATTCCTTAAAGCATATTTAATGTGCTATTGTCAGAGTTCCCAAACTGCAGTAGGCCTACCTCTAGTGATACACCATCTGCTTCCAAGAGCATGTGATTTCTATTTGAATATCTTCTGTGCATAGGAAGGGCTCAGCACTTACTTGGGAAGCACCTCCACTGCCAAAGGTGGCTTCAGAGCCAATTATGTTGGGGAATCTCCTTATCAAGATATTTCCAGAAACCAACAAACATTGAAGCTGAGCCTTGCAACTAATGGAAAAGTCATCCCTTCTGATAAATCAAATTCTGAGATTTCTTAACCAAGGCATGGTGGCATTAAGACTTTTATTTAAGCTGGAAGTATGTGATTTGATGATATTGCGTATACTAAACTTACATTATTGGATATTAAATGTGTAAATGGTAAATGCTGAGGTATTTAATCTGATCCGCAAGAATATTTCCAGTACCAGACTGAATTTGTTCAGCTCTAGTACTGAAGTTACTAAGGTAACTGCTTAAGCACAGTTAGTTTAATCACACCCCTCTTGGAGCTGAGACATCCAAGTGAAATTTGGTGTTAATTGCTGTGCCAGTGTGTGCGTGGCACTGATGCTGTCCATGTTTACTGTGCTTCCCATGCCTTTAATTTAATGTTTTAATCTTCTGTAAAGGACTTAAATTATTCAACCTCTCCACTCTTCTCTTTCTTGTCTGTGTGTCCTAGGTTTTATTGGCTGATTAACTTAAATTCAGCAGTTGTCTTTGTCAGCATTTCTTACATCCAGCAGTCTGTGGCCAGGAACCTTGGTTTTCTTATCCCATTTGTGTCCGTGCTTATGGCTATGATCACAATTCACATGGTGCGTGGTGAAATGATTTACAAACCCAAAACAGGTAAGAGGCAATTATATCTTAGGAAATATTTTTAGAGATTATTTTCACAGAAGAGATCAACTTGCATATCTAAATGAGTTCTTCCATGGCACTGCCCTGCTTGGTTGGAGATACTTGGGGTTTCTCTCTAAGGTCTATTTATAAGAGACAACGTCTACCCTCTGTAAAGATAAACCTGAAGAATCTGGATAGGCTGAAAAAGTGGAAAACAGTCTCTGACAAACTTATGTACATTTTCTGTCAAGACGTGTCAAAGCATTTGCCTGTGCAGGAAGATATATCATATGCATGCTGCTGGTGGACTTTATTTTGCCATGTTTGGTTCAACCTATGCCCAACGTGTGCTGGTCAGTTGAAGTCGAGTTTATGCCTATGTTAGGGCACCAAGCACACTTGTGTTTTCTGTCCTAAGGGTAGTTTGTCAGCTAAATAGGAACATGCACGAGAAACAAAGTTATTCTATAATGCCTCTATCTTGCAGAGTGTCTGATGCTTCTTGTTATTTTGATGTGTTTCCTTATACATCAAGTGTTTTTACACATTTGAAAATAACTAGAAATACCAAACAGCTCAAAATAGTTCCTGTGCAGACTGTGGAGATATTTTAAACCAGAAGTTCTTGCACTTCTGTGGGCTCACCAATTAGTACCCGAGCTCCTCAAAATCCTTTGATGGGTCCCCAAAATCTTCTCTATTGACCAAGCACAGAAGTGTAAGTGAAGCCTAGGTGAGTTGAACAAGGTTGTAAGTGCCCAAACCTTGCTATTCTTTTTTCCAATAAAACCAAGAAACTGAAATGTTATTTCAGTCCCTTTGTTACAAATATAATCTAAGCAAAAACGTATTAGTAGTGAGGGAATGAATGCATAAATCAGGTGCTTGGGAATATCATAGTGAGGACATCACTAGAGAGATTTATTCAAAACAAACAGAGCTAAAGAAGTGTGTCCCCTCCACAACACCCCAAAAACATCATGATAAGATGCAGCTGAGGTCTGCAAAGACTAGCATCAAATTAGCTACCCTCTTATAGAGAGAATGGTGGCTGTCTGGCTCACTGGGGCTCACTACAGGTTTTACAACCTCAGAAAGTAAAAAGATTTTTTAATATCCACCCCTGAGCTGGACTGTTTCATACGGACTAAATCTGTAGTTTATTACCTAACTAACTTAATTCTAATAAGTGGAATAAAATAAATTTGTAGATTATGTCAATCTTGCCCATCAACAAAACTAGCAGAATCTTTTTTTTAACAAGTGGTTTTCCCTGAGTGTTGTTTGATTTTTATCACATATTTTCCAAGCCTTTGCAGAATGCCAATCTCTACACTAATATTTGCAAAATTTTTTCTCTCCTTATTCAAAATATAAATAATATACTTTGTACCTTCCAGTGAGAGGATGAAATTGGAAGTTCTTCAGAACTGTAATTCAAATCCATAGATGACCTTCAATGATTTTTATATATGCTGCCTTTTTTATTTTAAGACAACTCTTCAAATATGGATCATGCATTCAGTTATGTTTAGCTGTCAGGCACGGACTTCACTTGCATTTCTTCCTACTGCTATAATTTTGAGGACTGGCAGGTGACCAGAGATGAGGAAAAAATGAGTATCTACCATCTAGGGTGCAATGTAGACTTTTTATTGTATTTAAGTAGCATAGATATTAATGATTTGATCAAGGTCAAAGTAGCAGAACATTATAGCCAAGCACTGAAGCATAAAGGAAAAGGAAAATAATTCTCTGAAAGTTGCAATCTAATACCTATACAGATAGATTTTTTTTTTTTTTTTTTTTTTTAGGAAAACATTGGAAATACAAGTATAGAGTGTATGGTGTTGATCTACACAATATGCACTGATACAAATATTTATGCTTTTAAACATGTCTTACTAGTTGATCAGATTTGTAGTCTGAAGAACTCACTACTATGGAGTTCTGTGGGGTTTATTTCTTTTCTTTTAAGGAAGGGGTGAGATACTTCTAACTACATCATTGGCAAAATCCTCTTGATATCAATTAGGTCTGTGTATCATTCAAGTTGCTTTTTGAACTACAGCTTCAAGCAGCTTTATATTCCTAGGTTACTAGATCTTATAATCTGCTGGAATTCCATGCTGAGAAGCACAGCTAAGTAAAGTATGTCTGTTTTGCCTTGTAAAAAATAATATTTCCTAGATAGTCAACCAAAATGACATTAAAGAGGGCCTCAGCTGTTCCATTAGGAAAGGCAGGGAAATGTCAAGGTTTGTTTTCTATTTTAGTCTTTTTTTCAGTGAGAGTAATAAAGAAGAGTCTGACCAATGTCTTCCATTCCAAAGGAAAGGAGATGGCCATGACCATCTTTGAGACTAGGTCAGATAAACCAGCACACAGCTACGTTGTTGCTTTGTTGAGCTGTCTTGTCATGGGGTACTCTGTGCATCTTCTGATTTCAACACTGACTGGTTTCAAACCCTTGTAGAGCAGTAACGCTACATGACTGCTTTTCATTCATTCTTTGTAAATGTCCAGTCTCTAGTGTAGGGCGAAGCAAAAAAAAATATCACTTCTCTGACCCAAACCAGGTAATAACTAGCTCTGCCACTGAGTTGAACTGATACTGACTTTTGTGCTACTTTTTTTTGTTGTTGTTGTTGTTTTGTTTTGGTTTTTTCACTTCTAAAATAACTCTACTTTGACAAATGCCCCAAATCCCACTTGTTTCTTGGTTAGATTCTTGGAAGTCTGCAGGTTTTTCTTTTAGTCTGCAGATGGGGTCTTGAAATAGTCTAGATCCTAAACTTAAACACCACTTACAATGAATGGTAAGAATAGTTGCCTAGTACAGTCACACAGAACAATAAAAATTGTACCAACTCTCCGTGTTTGCAAGCTTTGGTATGCTTGTTCAGATTTTATTCAATAGTATCAACAGTCTACGGGTTAATACTAAACAGCCAGAGAATTTTCAATGTTAGTCATCTAATAAAATGTCATTTCTTAGTACTCTAGAGCAAGTGCTTCCAGTATGTGTCAATGATTATTTCTAGAAAATAATTTCCATACTAGAGATAGTAGGGATATATTTTCCCTTTGCAATCTTAGTTCACCTTAGTCTTTTGGAAAGTATTTACAGATACCTGAGTTATTGTAGTGCTTCAGTGCTCTCAGAAAAGCAGAAAAGTGCTATAACCCCTATTTGCATGGATAGCAACTTACCAAAGGTAAATGAATCTGCATTCCCAAGCCTGAAGCTAACAGTTTCGTCCTCATTTTACTTGCATTTCCTCTGAGTCTGAGAACCAAGTTAGCGATTCCTGAACCCAGTAACCAGTGAGCAAGTTTTAATATGCCAAATACTAGATTGGAAGCTTCTCTGCCGCAGAATACTACTTGGAAGTCCTGAGATAATATTTATGGCTTTGAAATGCATACATGAAAATTCTCCTATCTCATCGTTTGAGCTCCCTTTTCTTCTCACTTCACTACTACCCTTCCCTTGCTGCTGGACTTCAGCAGATATGCAATGTTTCAATACCGTCTTGAACTGAAAACTAACTTCATTCAATCAATAGAAAGCAAAAGCAAGGGAAAGCAATACTTTACCTGCTCAACCACAGCAACAAATTGTTATGGTGTGTTAAATAACGGGTAACAAAAAGTGCTTTTCTCTGTGGATGTCGGATTGAATTGTTTTTGTATCAATTAGATTGTGAATTAACTGGCTTCCAAAAAAAGAATGTTTTGGAACAAATTCAGACTGTTATTGCCTTACCCCTCCCCAAAAAGACATAAAGGTGAATAGATTGTGTTGTATTTTCCTTCCCAAAGTTTTTTGTCTTGTCTTGTTTATTTTGGCAGCATGTAAAATCATACCAATGTCTCGTGTCTCTGATTGTTTGCAGACAGTTCCCTGCTGACGACTTTTGGGGTAATTGCCAGCGCACTGAAAACATGCTGCGTGCGATATCGCTACTTTAGTGGAGGCATGACAAACTGGCTAGATCATGCCAAGGAAAACTACGGTGGCCAGTACAGTGAGACTCAGGTGGAAAGCACAAAGTCGCTTGCCAGGCTCTTCCCATTGTTTGCTTTCCAAATTCTATACAGAACATGTATTATGCAGGTGGGTACACAGCTTTTAAAGAAAAATCTTGAAATGTACTGTGATGTATGGATACTACTATGTCCCTAGGCATGTTTTTTTTTTAACTGTTGCTTTACCAGTTGAGCAACACTGCAGAGTATTTTTAATTACCTGACAATATACACTGCTATATCCTCTAATCTCATCAAATAAGTAAAATGGACTTGGTCAAGACTCATTAAGGAGCTTGTATGACTGCTTGCTACTCACTTCTCTGAACCTTTACTGGCTGAAACATCTGGGGCTAGAGTTCTGTGCACCTCATGCTGCTGCATTATGGTTATCAGAGACTTAGGCTCAGCATTCTTCTGGGGGAAAAAAAAAAAAAAAGGAATTTTCCAATTTCTTAAATGTTCACTCACTTTCTGGAAGTAGCAGAAAATCTTTATTCGCTCTCCCTCATTCGTTCTCCTTTTCCTTCCCTGCCTGCCCACCCAAAAGCAGAAAAAATCCCAAACAAACAAACAAAAAAACCCCTACAACCCCAAACCAACAAACACACACATATGGCTGAGGCTATGCATTAATGACCAGATGTAAATGAACCAGAAATCATTAATTGGAGTTATAATAGCCAGGTATATATCTAGAAAAGATAAAAGTATTTGCACTGCTGAAAGAGAGGACTTCTCTTCCCTTGGCAGAATTTCCAATAAGTTTAAGGCTTTTTCTTAGACTAGGTGATAGATCACTATCTTTTTTGTAAAGATTAATAGTATTTTCTCCCTATTGTTAAGCTAACAGCTTTCAGTGCCTGTGATTCATGTTGATATTTTAATTCCTATTAAGAAGTCAGTTCTGATTTGCAATAGGCAGTGGAAAGAAGGAACCAACAAAATTTGTCTCAGTTCTGATCTTTCATAGTTTTGTTGCCATTTATTCATACTTTTACAATTTATATCTTCTTTTGGAGGTGGAATGTAGGTGAAAAATATTTTTAAGAGCTAGCCTTTGAGTAATTCTTTAGCACTGAACAGACTTCGAGTGATTAGTGTTGACTATTACCATTGTTGAGAAACTCTACATGAGCTCAGTTACTAATTATACATTAATTTTCAGACAGCTATAAAACAATAATATTCTACCCAGATTTGGCATTACCAGCCATGTTGAAGAACCATGCGAAATGCTGCAGGAATCCAGAACTCGCTAAAAATAGAAATGAGTAAAGAAACCAGTTCTATACCCAGCTCTGTCATGACTTTACTCTGTGAATTGCTCAAGTTGCCTCTCTTTCTGTTTCCCATCAGTCTGTAAGATGGAGTGGATTATTTTATATAGATGTATAAAAATATATATTTTTAATACATATAAATAAATACACACACACACATATATATATGGACCTGTTGGAGCGAGTCCAGAAAAGGGCCACAAAAATGATCAGAGGGTTGGAACACCTCTCCTATGAAATAAGACTGAGAGAGTTGGGGTTGTTCAGCCTGGGGAAGGCTTTGGGAAGACCTTATAACAGCCTTTCAATGCTTAAAGGGGACCTGTAATAAAGATGGGGACAGACTTTTAGCAGGTCCTGTTGTGATAGGACAAGGGGTGATGGTTTTAAACTAAAAGAGGGGAGATTCAGACTAGATATAAGCAAGAAATTTTTTACAATGATGATTGTGAAACACTGGCACAGGTTGCCTAGAGAAATGGTAGAAGCCCCATCCCTGGAAACATTCAAGGTCAGGTTGGATGGGGCTCTGAGCAACCTGATCTGGTTGAAGATGTCCCTGCTCACTGCAGAGGACTTGGACTAAAGGACCTTTAAATGTCCCTTCCAAACCAAACCATACCATTCTATGATTGTATAACTCTCTGTAGCACATGAAATTGCAATGCTTATTTAATCAAGCTTCCTCAAAAAAAACCAAACTGAAAAATCTGTAATTAGAAGCAATTGAGATTTTCTTTTTTTTCAATAAACTGAACAGATCTGTAGAGCCTCATACAAGCAGAAGGAATTATTTACTCTTGAAGTGAAAGACAGTCTTACAAATCTAATTACTTTCATACCCTGATGATTGCTATTGGTGAGTTTCTCATCTGATTATTCATTTTCTTCTGTTTCCAGAAGTAAGAGGAAGTCTTCTACATAGCTGCTATGGCTGTTAGTTACATTGAGCTGGTTCTAAGACTGTAGCCAAATCTTCATTCCCTGCAGCTTTTAAAGCCATGTGCTGGCAAGAGTGTCTTAAAAATTACTCTCATCTTGAGCATACAATCAGAAGTTCAAAATAACTGCACCTTGCTGTTCTAAAATGCTGTTCTAATAAACACTATGAGAAGTGACTAAAGTATTAGGCAGACCCATTTAGTATATTGGCTAATTGCTCTAATTAGGGATGATCAAATAAACTAGAGGACTGCTGCTTAAGTCTGTTAAACTCAGGAGCAAATGAAATAGAAGGAAAAGGTTACATTCTGTCAGAGAATGAGAATGTCACTATCTGAAGACTTTCATCATGAATGGTCATTCCTTTTGACCAGGTATTTGGTTTTCTGTGACTTCTTCATGAAGACAAGAGTTGGAGAAGTTTCCAAATATAGTAAAAACCTTATCTATGAAAGGTATCTTGTATACTAATGGAGTGGGGTTTTATTCTTCAATACAGATTCCTTCAGGATATTATCTCCAAACCATGAATTCCAACTTGCACTTCAGTGGATTTGTCTTGCCAGTTGCAGCAATGAATGTGATAAGCATCGTGCCACTACTGATTCTTGTTCCTATTTTGGAATGCATTAACTCCTGTCTCTTTAGTTCCAAGAACACTGGACATTCTCCAACAATTTACATTGGTACGTATAAAGTAGAGGTGTTTATACAGTTTTTATATGTATTCTGGTTTTGAAAGAGAAACTGTGGTAGGTGATGGATGATCCTATACAATTATTTCCGATCTCTAAATGTTAAGATGGACTTGCTTTGGGATGACTCTGAGATGAATATGTTTCAAAGGAATAACTGAAAAGACAGTCCTGAAAAAACTTATTGGATATAAAGAAAAAATGGATAGCTCTTGTTTAGGGTAGAGATTGAGGCTTTTCTGACAAATAAAAAAAAAAGTTGAGACACACTCAGAAATAACTAGGAGTCATCCTAAGGAACTGGTGAGACGAAGGGTACTAACCATTTAGGCTCAAGACTTATTCTGTCTTGGTTCTCTTCTGTATGCTTGTTTGTCCGTTAACTTTTGAAATTTAATTTACTTTGGAAGTCTTTTTTGGGGATGGGAGAGTCCTTCAATTGTTCTTTGATACTGGAGAAATATTCTGTTGCTCAAAATGATGAGTTTGGATTTAAATAATTAGGCTATGAATAAAGGCTTTGTTTTTCTTACTTTTTTATGCTATAACTTCATCAACGTTAGGATCACAGCTCACAGGAGAAAAATTGTATTATCAATAGTACAGTTCATCCCAGTTTCATCCCAAGTGAATTAAAAGTATCTAGTCCTAATTCTTTGTCTGCAATAGGTGTTTTTAGAACTGGCAAGCCAAAAAAACCCCAAAACAAAACAAAACAACCCCCATGTAGACAATGACGTAAAAAAAAAGGGATCACAGGGCTGCTGTTCCTGTTGAGCAGGCTGAACATTTCACAGGTGGAAGGTTACTTGGAGAGTAACAGCTTTCCTCACTGGTACTAGAATTTTCATTTTAATATCTAGTATGGGATAATTGTCTAAGTGTTTAGTAATTTTATTCATTAAAATCCTAAACTGCAACATACCATATTGTACACTCATTTAAAGTAAAGCTACAGCTGTGAATTATTATCTCTTTCTCATAGAAGTGGTACAAAGTCTTCTCTGTTGCAAGTCCCAACATTTTCAACAGTAAGCGTTGTAAACTCAGACTTGAAGATTAGCACTCGTTTTGGAGAAATTCGTAGCCTAGAAATAACAATGGCTTTAGTAGGGGTTGGGCCTCCTTTATTTTATTTTATAGTTTACTTTTTATTGTCTACTATCCCCAAACCTCTTAAATTCCAGGATCTGGAGGGATCCTCTAAAACCCTCTTCTGATATCAGCTACATCTAGTACCACCAGAAAAGCACTTTCCATTCTGTATTCACTTAGAACTATTCCGTTTCGTAGATACTATCATTAAACTTCCTACATTTCCAGCCTACATTACAAACCTCAGACAAAAATATTTATAAACTACTATTTTCTCAGTGTGCTGCTATTAATTCAGTGCCCCGTGGCAAGCAGCACAGTGAGTACTGACACACACAGAGGTATTAATCTGACTAAATTAGCCTAATTAAGAGTGTTATTAAGTTTTATACAAACCAGATGCATATAACACAGCAGGTTGCAATTACCCTAGTTTTTAAAATAACATCTGCATTAAAACACAGAAAGCACATTCAGATAATAATTTTCCTTAAAACCATGGAAATTTCAAGTTAGTATTAATGTTCTATCCTGTTATGTTGAACAGCAGTAGAATATATGTAGTGGTTTATTCTTAATAGCTTCATTTATTAAAATGGCCTCCTGTTAGGGGTGATAAATTACCTGAGGCATAAAAATACCTCTGAGAACAGGCGATGGCTTTAGATATCCAAGTATATGACTGCACCTGCAAATATGGTAGACCACTAAGTGCCAGTATGTTTGCCAACAGTTAATTAGGTTCACAATTATTTTCAGGGACAAAATTGAAAGCATAAATAGACTGTTGGTGTTAAGCCAGCCTATAACTATATTTTAATTCAAGTCTTGTAAGAGGAAGAAATTTAAATAGATTTCTGGAAATTTTTAGTAAGTTAAGAATAACAGTTTTCAAGGACGAACTGTATAGACAATGTTGAACTGAAATATCTGACTGCGCTATAATAAGGCTCTACCTGAAATCTGTAGACTGTGTTACTTTCTTTACAGTTGTTGGTTTATTTGTAAATTAGGTATGATCTAAAAGACCACTAAAATTTTAAAGTGAATTTAGATTATATCCCAAATATATTGATTATTTGGACCTCTTTATGAAAAACATGAGTAGTTGTAAACTTAGAGTTTTTCCAGTTTCATGGTTTTTGTTTAGTTTGGGGTTTTTTTATATATATTTTATGCTACTTGATTTAGTCAATAGTATAGAAAATTTAGCAGAGAACTGAAGGCCTGTGTCTGCTGGCCATCAGCTACAGGCAAGAGGCTCTAGCTGAAGTACGTGAGCCATAGAGGCTCTTGCTCTAATATTCTTAATGCCTGGTTTTACTGAAATGTCTTGGATTTACTCCATCCAAGAGTGATGTGGGGAATAGCTCTGTGTACAGTACACAAAAGCAAAAATCCAGCTGATTGTCTGTTTCAGGTGATTTAGGAGTTGGTGATGACTATTTCTCCCTAAAAGTTCTTCTAGTTTGAACAAATATTAATTTCAGGAAAGCTTTTTGACCTGTTTTACTCAGGATATGAGATCAGGTAATCACAAAAGGTTCAATACAACCTTAGTCTCTAGATAATATAAACAACCTTCTAGAATCAGCCCCAAGTGTCCTAAAACAGCCTGTTCTCCTATAAAGCCAAAGCCTCAGATGGTCATTCTAAACAGCTTGTTTTAAAGAGAACTAAAGGGAGAAGAGGTAGGAGGAAAACCAGGTCTCCAAGGCTCTCAGTTTCTTCCTCTGCCACATAATGTTTTAAAAGAAATTTTACAATTGTTGAGCATTCAGAGGTTCCTTTTTCTGAAATGTTTTGGCTTGTAGTAAGGAAAATGCTTAATATATAGCACTGTGTAGTAATACTGAACTGCTTGAGGTTTCTTTAGTACTAACATAATTTTTTGCTAGAATTCTTGCTTTGGTAGATTACAAGAAGCTCCTTGAGGGCTTTATACCTAGCCTTGATAAGGTGCATTGGCTAGAATTCCCTTGCGTCATCAATTTTCGAGCATAATTCACTGATGTTCTTATTAAGCACTAAAGAGGTCTTAACAGCAAACCAGCTTCCAGGCCTCAGGTTAGGTGGTAGGAAGGGTATTTAAAGTTGTGAAAATGAAGGAAAACTGGGCTGGTAGGAGGATGTGAGAGTTTGCTGCTGAGAGAAGAAACATAGATGCATGTAAAAACATAACAAGGCCAAGGCTACTTATTTATACGAGTTTTCTGCCTCTTCTGTCCTGATACCCAGAGAGAGAAGTTTTATATACGTTATAAATATAACATGAAACAAAAGCCTTTGATGGTCGATGTCAAATCTAATAAGTGTAACAATTTCCAGTCATGAAATGAGACAAAGCTTTGTAAGACAAGTGGAAACACATAGTCTAGGTATTTGAGACAAAGTTGTCAAAAGAAGCGAAAATCTCTACCCCTGTACTTACATTATAGCTTAGAAATGCTGAGGAAACACAAACTTAGTCAAAATCAATGGGAGCTCAAAATGGCAGAAGTGAAAATGTTTCAAGTTCAGGAGACTTACTTGAAAACTTTGCAATTTTTTTATGTTTTTCTTTTCTGAGAGGCTACAACCATTCCATACTGTCAACATCATGAAATATAAAATAATACATTTAAATAGTATCCTCTATGCAATGTGTGGGGAAGTCTGTGGTATTTAAAATATATCTGAGTTTATTAGAAGCCTTTTCTTGAATCACAAGGCTGAACATCTAGGTTTTTTCCTGCCCTGTGAGCTCGTGCAGTACTTGTGCCTTACCACTGAGGCAGGTGGTGAGACTCCACACACTGCACGTGCAGTAATATATCAAACTGTATGGTGGATCCAGTGTATTATGGATCATGCAGTGGTACTTCTTCAGGACAACTGAAGAAGGCAGGAGGCAACTGTAGTCCAATGTCCTATGTGTAAGCACTCTGAAGCAGAAGATTACCTCTGCCAGTAATGCAGCTCATCTAATCCTCAAGTGTTAAACAGTCCAGCAAATCACTATCCAATAATCTTTCAAAAGTAGCTTAATAAAACTCTATAGTGGAGGGAAAGGGGACAATGTAGGAATGCTTGATCTCCTGAGGTATGACCTGCAGTGGTGATCCTTCTTTCCCATCTATCATGGCCTGCAGCCTTAGAAATACCGTACTTCAGCTGCCTGCACTACTCCTTTTTCTATAGAAAACAAATGGGGAAAGCACATGGTGTACATATATATTTCAGAATCTTACTGCTTCTTGAATAGGAGAGTTTCCCCTTGCTTGGGAGTCCTATTCCCACCCAATCTCTTGTGCTATCTAGAAGGGCTGCTGCCTTTTCTTTTTCTCCTCCTTTCTTACCTCCGTCTTCAAAATAAGATATTTGTGACTTTGCTCTTCAGAAATTTTTTTCCTCTCTCATTTTTGCTGCATCTGTAAATTCTTTCAGTGTTGAGCTGGTGTCCCTTTGCCTTATATTTAGATTTAGGATATATATACTTGAGGTATAGCAAATACTCTTTGTCAATGTTTATATGTCCAGAGAGGATGTATTGTGGGGGGGGAAGGGGGAGAAGCTTTTGCATCTCCTGGGACTGTACTTCATTTAGACACATGATGATGCCATAACTACAAGCTTGGTGAATGCTCTCTGTGCTCTTTACCCAGTTGTAGGTCAGTTATCTGCTGCGCTTTCCGTGATGGTTGCTGGCTTCTCTGAAATACATCGAAAACATTTCCCTCAGGTTGAGCAGATGCTTTCTGAGGAGCTTCTCCTGGTCTCCTCCATGCCTTGCTTCCACTTAGCTCCTCAGTACATCCTACTTGGAGTGGCTGAAGCCTTGGTAACTCCTTCCTGTAAGTAAAATTTAATAGGTGAAAGCATCCTGATTCGCAGAGAATGATATCAGCTTCCTAAAAATAATTACTGTCATCTGATATTTTATCCCTGGCTCTCTTCCACGGGCTTAATGAGCAGATCTGTGCTTTACCTGCTTCAGAGTAGCATAATTTCTCTTTCTGGCTGTAACTCAGAGAGAGCAATGATGTTCCAGATTAACTGGAAGGTGACACTGCCTGGTCTGGTCCCTGGGGAGCGTAATCCACTGTTCGGTGGGGGCTTGATCAGAGCGGTGGGATCGGGTGTGTGACTGGCCTTGGAGATGAACCTGCTTCAGGTGGAGGATGGACTGGATGAGCTCCTGAGGTCCCTTCTGACCTGAATTCTTCTGTGATGATTTTCTTGAGACAGAACAAATACATATGTGACAGCTGAGCTGTGGTTGTGGTCCGTGAGCACTTTTTAGACCACAGTCAAAGCAAGGTGAAGCAATTTAGCTTAACCCTTTTCATTTGTAAAGCCAGCTAATAGAATTATTGCACGTTTTCCACTGCCACAGAGCATATGCAGGCAGGTAACACCATTCAACTGGCAAGCTGACCTGGAGAATATTGTAGGCAGATGCAAGATTTTTGTTTGTGTCCCAGTCAGGAGTTATGCGAACATGCCTGTGCAAGCATCATGCCTTAGCTTGTGTCATGGAGCCAGAGATAAACACTCCTGTTTCACAGAGCCCGGGCAGAGCTTAGCTCACGCCTGCCATCCATAAATTTGTAGATGTGCTCTTGATTGTGAGTCTGAACCTTCTCTCCCTTCCATAATTTACCTTTCCATATCTACACTGACATTCCTGAGGCTTATTTTCTTCTGAGGAGCATGCAGAGTGCTTACCAGTGTTTTACCTTTCAGAGCTTAAAAAAATGTTAGTATTACAAAAATACTGTAATCAACATTCATTTAAAGAAACACAGGTGAAATAATTGACTAGCTGATCTCTGCATACATTTAATTCTATAGGTTGAGTGTCTGTAGTTCCAGTACAACCTCTGAAATGTTCACATTTTATTTAAGAGCAGGAAATAACTTCAGTGTCTCAGCTTCATTCTTGTGCGTTAAGACTACTAAGAGCTGTGGGTCATAGTCTGTCACTAAAAAGGTAATTTTCCCTAGCTTTAAATACTTGGCACTTTCATAATGCCTCTTCATCTGATAGCTCTCAAGTACTTAACTGAGAGAGGTTTCTAGGCAGGTAATGTGGTTTCTAGGTTACAGGCTAAGTGTAACTGAAAACTGTGACCTTCTCTGTTTAGCTTAACCAAAAAAAAGGTTAGGAGGTGGCTTGCTTAGAGTCTCCTCGTGCTTCTGCATGAGAAGAATACTGCTGGTAGAATAAGGCTGTTTAATCTAGCATGCTGGGAAACAACAGAAGTCCAGTGACTGGAGAGTGACAAGAGTCTTTAGAAAAGAAAAAAAGCTCCAACTTGAGATTTTTCCTTTTCTCTTGTAGAAAACTAAAGGTAGGTGCCTAAAATAGTAGGTTACTACTGTAGCTGATGGGGATACAGGCCTCCATTCGGCTGCCCACACGTAGGTGTCTGGCACCATTTGTGATGGAGTATCGAAGCTACACACGTGGGACAAGGAGGCTCCTTAACAGCACCTGTGTGGTAGGTGAGAAGAGTGTGGTTTTCCTGTAGGTCCTGCACCTTATCAGACAGCCCTGTGCAGATGTTTAAGGTGCACTAGAGCATTTCGGGCAGCACTGGGCATCTATATTCAGGCTACTGAGCTGAGCTTTAGGTTTCTACTTCAGTTTGAAATGAATTGCTGTTCAGGAGCCATTCAGTGGATCTCCATGGATGGTAATGACAGCCTAGATACTTAAATAATCATTTCACCTTTCCTGACTTATTACTGCCTTTATTATGCAGAAGGTCATATTCAATTATCCTAATAATTTACTTGACCTGAAAGTACATGATCCAAGTTGAAGACACAAATGTTCACACTTGTAATCAGAAGGAAGAGAGGAGATCTCATTTCTGAAGTGCTTGGATAGAAGAGCTAGATTTGGCATATTGAACTCTTTATCTACCTTTGAGCCCTGATACTTACAGTTGTGTTTATACAATACATTTCATTATCTCGTTGATAGGAGGTTTGTGTAATCATCTGCTTCAGGTGGCAAGAGCATCTCTTAGAATAAATAATAGCAGCATTGAATGTTTCCCTATCACTGAGGTAGTCTTTAAAAAAAAAAAAATAATGATAAAATAATTGCTCTCCTCCTCAGTGTTAGGGTGTAATATCTCACAGGTTTCTGACAGCTTGAATTTGCAACCTTAGATTGCTTTAAAGTAGGAAATTACTCTTTTAATTTAATTACTTTTAAAATATAATCTTTACCCAACCCACAAACCCCAAAAATAACATCACCACACAAAAAAAAGCCCCAAAATAACTCTGTCCTGTGCATGAGATTGCTGGCGATGAGAAGCCAGCCTGCTGGCCACAGCAGCTGTGTTAAACTGTCAGGGTCCAGGCAGTCTGATGCTCGTAACATCTTTGCCCTACAAAGGGTCAGCAGGTTTGCAATGTTTGCCACAGTGCTGCAGGACTATTATCTGCACATCAACATGTCTCGGAGCATTTAGAAATGAGAAGCCTTGTAACGAGCAGCTCTGTTATTTAAAGGATATATTGGGGATCACTTCACCCATGGATGAAATGCAATAGTCTCCAGGGTGAGATGCAGCAGCTGTTTCATAGTTCACAGCAGCACCGTGGGAGAAGTGAGGGATGGAGTGTGCAATTGAAACAGCAGCAGTAATTTAGGTAAGTAGGATACAATTACCCAAGCTGAATTTGGCCAAGATGCATGTTTTGCAACTCTGCTTTTAGAAGAGAGGAATAACCAAAAACTTCTGAGGCTCTTAGTGTTTCATATTAGCTAGGACACTGACTGCACCATGTTTCAGACTGTACTATTGCATCTACAGATGGTGGCCCGGGCTCACCTGCTTTCTCTTGCTCTCAGGCTTTGGGTTCCTATTGTGAATGAGGAAAAACACTGCCCAGGATGCCTTTTTTTTTCTTTAGTATGTTTCCAAAGCTCTCGTTTAGACATCCAAATTAAAAAAGGGTGGAAGATAGTGATTGCAGTTTCATTTGTATTCAGAGATGCTTCAGGCAACTCAGCATCCAAATAGGATCCTCTGCTGACAAGTTTCTAGAGCTGGAGGTCAGTCAAACTCAACTAATAAAGCTGGGAGACACTGAGGCTTGAAGAACAAGTATGGATGAGGGCTCAAGGTGTGAAATTAGGAAACAGAAGGTTTTGATAATCAGGGAAAGCTACTCAAAAAGAACAGCTGTCATAAAGACTGACTGTTACTGTAACCTAGTTTAGCCACATTACAAATGGTGGGATTATTTATAGTCATTCATGCTACAACGGCATGCTACTGCTCCCCCTCACCACCAAAGCTGATGCTTCTTCTGATTTAGTCTTCTGGCAAGAAAGTGAAGAACAATGTCTTAAAAATTAGCCAGTGTCTCTGGGGATTGCTCTCTGGGGAAGAGGAACATTATCCAGCCTTAAGTTAAGGCAAGGTAACTGTCCAACTTGAGGTAAAGCTCTGGATTTTGGAAATTCAACTTGGTTTGCTCAGCCTGGAGAAGAGCAGGCTGAGAGGAAATCTCATTGTGGTCTATAACTTCTTCACAAGAGGAAGAGGAGGGGCAGGCTCTGATCTCTTCTCTCTGGCCACCAACGAATGCCAGGAGCAGAGGAAATGGCAGGAAGATGTGGCAGGGGAGGGTGAGGTTGGCCATGAGGAAAAGGTTCTTCAGGCAGAGGGTGGTGGAGCACTGGAACAGGCTCCCCAGGGAGGTGCTCATGGCACCAAGCCTGACAAGATTCCAGAAGCATTTGGCCAAGGCCCTCAGACACATGGTCTGAATGTTGGGCTTGTCCTGTGCAGGGACAGGAGTTGGACTCAATGATCCTTGTTGGGTCCCTTCCAATTCACAACATTCTAGGATTCTAAGTATTTACTAGCAGTCATGCTACCTTGGCTCTGGCATAAGAGGTCATTCTGTCCTGCACCAAAATATCACATCTGCTGTCTTCATGCTTGAAGACTGTGGTGGTGTTTCTCTTTTCTTACTATGCCTGAGGTTTTAAAAGAAAGGTGAAAGCCACAATCTAGGTGAAAGATCTTTACATGCTTGTGAAACATTTATAATTGTGTGTGGGATGGTTTGTTACAGAGGTTCATTTCAACAGTTTCGATAATCCTTTGTTAATAGGGTACATACTAACACATCTGATTGTCCTTCTGCAGCAAGTACATTCCTTGTGTGAAATATGGAAAGTCCCTATTACAGACACTTTGCTTGTTTGGGGTTTGATTTTTCCTGTTTTATCTATCTTTTACCATCATTTAATTTTATTTTTTGTTTTAACCTGTAACTGTATCTGCTTCCTTTCTAAGGTTCCTTGCTTTCATTCCGGCTTGTACCAGAAAGAATTAGAGGGATTTCCATGCATTTTTTAACTCTTTTTAATGGAGCTGGCTGCTTTATGGGAGCTTTCTTTGTGCTGACAGCCCACGCAGGCACTCAAGGTAAGAATATGCTCATGACTGGTGTTCCTGAGCAGTTTTATAATACTATTGATTTGGAGAATTAGGCAGCAGAATTAAAGAGGATGCCAAAGTTTTATTGATTTGCTCTCACAATTAAGATGGAATTAAGATAGGAAATAGCCTTCCAGCTATTCATCCAATTTTAATGAGTCATCTTAGTTTTGATAGGCGGAGTAATTAGAGGATGGCACCTTGCAGGAAGCCCTCACCTCCAATCTCTATACTTCTTTTCTGGAAGAGAAGAAAATAAATTGTCTAGGAAGCACCTTTTCATGTTCATGAAGTGTGTTCAGGTTAGCCATGCTTATGTGGAAGCCTCTGGCCATGAGAGCAAGATTAATTCTTCAAAGAAAGAAGAAAGTGCCTTTCCTTCCTTTCCACGGTGTCATAGAGGAAAGGAGGTTGGGTTGGGTGTTTCAAAGCTGTCTATGGCATTTGTCCCCCTAGACCCACTACTTCTCCCTTGCCTAGTTTACACCTTTCCCTTTGTCTTCCTATTGGAAGAGCCAGATTCTGTGACAATGTGTTCTCACTGTGGTTTCACCCTTTTGCACGTTAATACTGCAATTCTCAGAGAACTTACTGTTTCAAAAGGAGTTATTTTAGATTCAGCTTGTTGAGGAGTATTTAGTGTAAGCCCTGAACTGGAGATTTTTCTGGATTGCTGACTTTCAAGATAGGCCAAGTGTTTCTTAAAGTCTTTTTTCCCCTTTGCTGGTGAATCTGTGTTCAATACGTAAGACTTGTTTCATAAGTAAATTTAAAAAGTAAAGCACTCGAGTTCTTCAACTGAAGGACAGGCATCCCTTTGTTCACGTATCTGAAATAGTTTCCCTTGCTGAAGCAGTGCTTCTAAAGATGATTTCCACCGATAAGCTTCATTATTTCAGTATTTTGTAGGTGCTCATGGTTCAGTTTTGGATGGTAAAGTTTTGGGTTTTTCCCTTTCCTACACAAAGAACCATGTAACTTAAAAACAAGGGGAACAAGGGGGTTGTTTTGCAAGTATGACAAGAAACTTTAATTCCTACTTGCAAGATCTGAACAAACAAATGGTTCTTTGACATGCAGTGCTATTTTTAAGTTAAGAATTCAATTAAAATTTTATTACTAAGTGTAAAAGCATCACCTAGAGATGCTTTTACCTGGTAAAAAGCCAGGAATGCTTACCCAAATGAATCAGACAAAGAACTACTAAGTACCAGGACATCCAGAGTGGAAAGCAATGCTCCTTGAATTTCCCCCAGTGCAATAGTTTTGGGTTTTTTTTTCCATTGGGTAGTATATGTTCAATGAAACTAACACTTCAAGAAAGACTGTGTTGCTGATTTTTTTTTTTTCTTCACTTCCCCCAAAAAGTATGGAAATTACTAATTTTGATAAGGTTGAAATACTTCTGTTTAGCGAAATTTAAATATTTTACTTCAGTTTGACTTTGGGTATAATTAAATATTTCTAAAATAATTAAGCAAAATGTCAGCATCAAAACAGTCTTTGACTATGTTGTGCTACTATATATACAATCTATTCTTTTATAGAATATTGTTATACAAAGCAACAGAAGGAATATTTTTTTCACTTGGTTTGCAGTTCAGTAGATTTTTTTGTCTCATTTTATATCAAGCTGATTTATTATGTTTCTATAAGTGTGTCTGAAAACATTTAGTTGATTCAAAAAAGAAAATGTTCATTTTTTGCATTAAATACTGTTTTAACAGAGCCTTTAAATTCTTATCCTGGCTGGGTCCAAAAAGCCAAATTCTCCACAGTCTGCAGTTGCCATGTTCTAACTCTTTTTGCTCAAGATTTTTGAGCAAACTGGGAAAGTTTTCTGGTTAAAATGCTTCTTACTTTTTAATGAAGTTGGGTGGAAAACTTCTCTACTTAGCTTTGAAAAAAAGGTATAACTTATGTCTCTACTTAGGCTGTCAGACCTGCCGTTCCCGTAGATGGAGTTGCCCATGTGGTTATCCTGAGTGAAAGTCACTCTTACAATTTCCAAAGGATTCAGCAACAGTTTGTATTCAGATTAAGGGGCTGTAAGGGGACTGAATAAGCCCCTAAACAGAGGAAGTCTTCTGCAAAACTTTAAAAGCTTTAGAGGAAAGTATAGTGCTAAAAGTTTAATGTTTCCTCTGTTGCTCTAGCTAGAAGTTATACTGATTACTTTCCCTATTAGTATGTAAACAATGTATTACTGGGGTCTCACATTTTATTTTTAGAAATAAGTGGAATCTCACTTTGTATCTTTTTCCCAGTGTTCCTTGCTTGAATGAGATGAATTATTCCAAGTTACCACAATGCATGCAATTCACAGTTTGTACATAATATAGGTATTCCTGTATCTTAATTTATGTTCTAACATTTCAGACTGAAGACTTAGAGTATTCCTCTACACATCCCAGCTAGACTTTTGTCCTGCTGGCTCATAAATCAAAGTAGACTTTGGATCAGAATTCTGGAGCTGGATATAGATTGTAACAAAACCAAGGAGGCATTTAGGCTTGGATTTATTTTTCTCCTAGTTTGATAGGAAATGTTATACACAAAATTCTCATGTTCCATCTGTATTTTTTCAAGCTCTTCCATTGTGCTTCTTATAGTGTCCTTTGGTGCTTTTGATTAAAAGCTTAAGATCAGCAAAATAATATTTTTTTTAATTTTGAAAACGTAATGGTTACCTGTCAAACCTCTTAGATGACAGCGCCTCAGAGAAAAAAATGGTGACCTCTCTTAGGTCAAACTAAAGTCAAATGATGCAAGTTAAACTCTCATTTGTTATTTTTTTCAGCTCTGTTTAAAGAGCTTGTAAAACATTCAGTGTCTGGACAATTTATGGAACTGAGGGTAAAGCAAATCAACTGAAACATTTTTCCCTCCCCCTCTGAAAAGCTAAACTGATTTATTTACGTTGGAAGACCAAAGTTCTTTCTCTTTTGTTGAAAGAAGATGATAGTGTTTATGCAATGGTTTTGTAAGATTTAACAAGGCTTAGCCTGCAGCTCTGGGGCTATGGGTGCTTTTATCATGTCCCATGATTCTTCTTTCACTAAAATCAGAGCCAAGACTATTTCTGGTTCTCCCACCTCTAAGCAGTTAGACCAAGTTTGCCATGAAGCAATTCAGGATATAGTGAAGTAGATCCACCAGTGTTTATTTTGAAGTGCTGAAGCACAGAGGGTGTTGACAAAATTTAAACATTTTTATATCCTATTTCATGTCACTAGTTTAGAATTTTATTTGGGTTTTTATTGGCAAAGTTGATCAGATATCAGTCACAGTCAAAGCTGCATTAATCATTTTTAACGCATCTATGGAGGATGGTGTGAATATGGTAAAATAAGACTTTTTAAAAAAAATCTGACGAGTGCAAACAGATGACGGGTGACAGTGATATTTTCAGTACAAGCTGGGAAACTGCTTTCTTTTGGATCTCTTACCTCTCCTAACATTTTAACGTAAGAAGATGCAAGACAAAACCTGTCCTCCTATGCCAATCATTTCAGAATACATTTATCTAAAAATATTAATGTAAATATGTAAGAAAGAGGGATAAAAAAAAAAAAAAAAAGAAGGCAGAGGAAGGAAGCTGCCCCAGACATGGTTTTCCTGCTTGTATTTAGAGAACCAAGGTTTTTTTTATGGGGATTTTTTATTATTATTATTATTATTTTGGAGCCTGTGTGATTCTAAATACCAAAGATGATAAAGCTAAAGGATATTTCTTGCAGTCCAGATGGTGGTGTCCACTGGTGCCTACTTAGCTAATAAGGATTAGAGGCAGACTGAGGCTTTCATTTGGATATGATTAAACACTAAATATATGCCCACTGACTTGAGGAAATGATGGAGGACAATACGATCCTTTTCTAAGATATCAATTAAATTTTTCTATGATCATAGTCTAGGTTGCAAGATAGCTGTAAAAATCAGGGAATCATACAGAATAGACTGACTTCTGGCATATGACTGTTTTGCTTTGTCTTCTGTGTTTTCACAATACTAAAATATGATGGTGTTATTCAGTAAACAAACTGAATACCTTCTTGTGCAACTTTGGGCTTTGTTGTGAATCCCTTGAGAGGTCCAAGGGTGCCATCGCAGTAAGAAGTACCTCTTGTGCACTAGTATACGTCAAAGTCTTGCTTACAGCCCTTTCCACATCTTCTTTCATGGCTAGTATTACCAGCAGTTTTTCCACTGACAGTCATCCAGGAAGCAGCACAGGAAAGTGGTTCTGTCTCTGTCCTAATCCCTGCTTCACCTACTCTTCTGCCTGTGCTGGTAGGATCAGGTGTTTTCTCTTGGTCATGTATAATATTCCTTCTTCTTGTACTACCTGAACATTTTAAAAATCTCTAGGACTGTAAAATATCAGTGAAAGTTTACCAGGCACTTTATTTCAACGACTTGAGGAACTGACTCAGCCAAGACTTAATCTTCTAATTTGTTCTAAATTTGCTATGGATGCATAACTGATTCACCTCTAATCAATAAGAAAAGGTTCTTCAAAATATACACAGCTAAAGAAAACTTTCTGATTCTCTGTGGGTGGTTCATGCTACAAAGTATTTCCATTGTTGGGATAAAAATGGAAATCAGGAGCTTGTTGTAGAAAGTTAATTCCCAGTGAGTAATTATCTATGTGACAAACCAACCTTGTAATTGGCACTTCTGTTGGCAATCTCCATAGAAAAGTAAAGGATTGACAGAACCCAAAGGCAGTGTCTTTTGGGGGAAAGTGAATTGTTAACGTATTACATGCTGATTCAAAGATGAGAAAGTGCTGGTCTCTTCAGGTAGTGCCCAGGGTGAACTTATTCCATCAAAACCAAACAAACTGGCCCAATAAGTTCCTGATGTTCATGGCTGAGAGTAAAATACTGAATGTATGAACCCCAAACCCAGTCAGTGGAGGGTGCTGGAGTCTCCAGATGGCTTGTGGAATTTGTTAGAGGGGTAAGGGGTGAAAGCGTCTAAAGGGAGTTTCGCTGTCTGAAACACATGGCTGACGTTCAAACACTGATGACTGTTCTCCCAAGGCTTCCCGCCAGCAGAGGATTCTCTGTGCAGTGACTGTAAGTAGAAGCAAATGTAGTCCAGGTTCATCGTCTCTTTCATGGAAAACCAACTTCCATTTGGGGACATTTTTGGCTGAAAATAGGAAATGGTTACATTAATCTTTGATGTATCCACTGATGAAAATGCATATTGGTACTAGGATAACAGCCTGGGTTTCTCTTGGACTGCTGCCACCCCTGTTTCTCTGTAGAGGAAGGCACCCCTGACTAACCTTGTTGCCCCTCACTGAAAGGGAAAGAAAGCCTTGCTCCTACCTCTTGTTTTGGATAGACTGGTAAAGTAGAGAGCAAGCAAGCACTACAGGAGTCCCACCATGCCCAATCTCATTTTGGCCCTGCCTATGCTGTTGTTCATTTTTAATACAGGTTTTTCCAAAGGCTTGGTGTTGTTATCTTATCTTTAAACACTGGCAACTGTTAAAACACTTGCCCAGAGAAGCTGTGGCTGCTCCTCCCTGGAATTGTTCAAGGCCAGGTTGGATGAGGCTTTGAGCAACCTTGTCTAGCAGAAGGTGTCCCTGCTCGTGGCAAGGGGGTTGGAACTGGATGATCTTTAAGGTCCCTTCCAACCCAGACCATTCTATGATTCTATGAAATACTAAAGCAGAGAGGAGACAGGGCAGTGATCCTTGATCCAGGCCAAGGAGGAGACCAGTGGTGAAGTGGGGGCAGAACCCAGATCTCCTGCTTACTGGACTGCCCTCCCACCCTTGTGAAACCAACTATTCCCACTTTCAACCTTCACTAGCATTAAGACAGTTTCAAAGGTCCATTTTACACTGTTCTTTTAGAAGCTGTTAAATTCCTCTCTTTTTTTTTTTTAATCAATCAGTGCTATTTTCAAGTATATATTTTCTGTTCAGGTTCCATTGTAAACACAGTTCCATTAGGAAGCTCCTGCTGCTCATATAGTTAGCCTAGCTGATGTAAATAACCTAGCAGACAGTGTGAACTCTGCTTTGACAAGCTGTAACGCCAAACCCCATGCGCGCTTTCTCTTTCATCAGATACACGCGCTCACTCCATGACTTCTATTGGCCACTGGGGGATGTGAAATGAAAAACTACCTGATTGTGAATTATGACAGTAAAAGTTTATAAGCTACTAAAAGGAAGTTATAGCACCTAGGAGCTCAGTCAACTGACAAAGTTAAATTATATGTTTCAAAACTTGCTCTGACATAACTCTGGGAACTGTGCAGGCGGAGGTGAGGTGGTGTTGCTCTCTGGCAGGCAGAAAGGTAACGTGGCATGGAGCAATCTGCAGAGGAGTTAGGGAAAACTGCTGCACTGATGGCAGTTGTTCTCTGTTAATCTCGGGAAAGATAAAGGTAACTGCTTTGAAAAGAAATGTATTTACAAGTCTAAGATGTGGAGGAAAGAGAAAAATGTAAATGTATGTATGTAGCAGGGTGGGGTGTAATCCTGTGATTGCTGGCTCTCCTGGACTGTGGAACCACAAAGATGATGAGGGGCCTGGAGCATCTGCCTTGCAAGGAGAGGCTGAGAAAGCTGGGACTCTTCAGCCTGGAGAAGAGCAGCCTGAGCGGGGGTCTGATCAACGTCTATAAAGATCTGAAATGTGGGGGCCAAATGGATGGGGCTGGGCTCTTCTTGGTGGTGGCTGGTGAGGGGACAAGGGGCAATGAGCACAAACTGGAACACCAGAAGTTCCAGATAAACTTAAGGAAAAACTTCTTTACTGTGAGGGTGCCGGAGCCCTGGGACAGGCTGCCCAGAGAGGTTGTGGAGTCTCAATCTCTGGAGATGTTCAAAACCCACCTGGACACTTTCCTGAGTAACCTGCTGTAGGGAACCTGCTTTGGCAGGGGGGTTGGACTAGATGATTTCCTGAGGTCCCTTCCAACCCCCACCATTCTGGAATTCTGTGAACTGCTTTTTCTCTGTAATTAGAAAATTTTGACAAGCTAAGAATGGCATTGGATGGCTGAAGATGGCATTAGCAGCCAAAAGATTGGTTATCAGGTTTGTATGGCACAGCTATGGCAAAGGCAGCTGCTTGTCCTTCTCTCTCTCTTAGGCCATTCAAGTGGTGAATAGCCACTCTATTTAGATAGGTAAGCTTTGATACCAGACTTTGAGGGAGCAAAGAAAGGTGACTTTGGGCAATTTGATGCTGGTGTTTTAGTTCGGCTCAGGAGTGTGACTTTGATCTGAATCTCTTGATCATCTCTGATTTGCATCGCATCTTGAAGCACAAAAAGCCTGCTTTTTTATTTTTTTATGGAATTAAACTCCCCATCCCTTCCCCCCCCCCCAAAAAAAAAATAAAAGCTCCTGCCTGACGTGTTCCAGGTGTCAGTGGGAACTACCCTGATATGAACCCTCCTGAGCTGTGTATAGTGTGGACATCCCCTTCTCAGCAGCAGCTGTTTCATGCTCTGTATTTGCTCCTGTTGCACTTCACTACTTGCTGATGAAGACAGTCTCTCTTTCTTCCTCAAAGACAATAAATATCTTGTATTCCCAAATAATGTAATAGATCATTACAGCACTGTAGAGCTCTCTCTTTTAGTCTTTATCAACTGTAACTTCTTTTCACCTTGGTTTTATGTTTTTGCTGTAGTCGATCAGGTACTGATTGTCCTCAAATATAGACTGACTGGGACTGGCTTTCTTTTTAAGCAACTTGATTTCCATAGTGATTTGCCACCTGAGCTTGTTTGCAGGCTGGTTGCAATGGACAACATCACAAGCATGACAGTTGCAAACTAAAGCACAGAAGAATACAGGCAGAGAAGACTCTGGGTGTATATAGGTGGTACTGTCTTCTGCTGAATGGACTTTAAGCTGCCAAAATGTTGCAGGCACTATTGTCAAAACCCTTGGTAGAAAGAAGTTTGATTCATGCAAATAAATGTTGTGTGCAAGACAAGGACACATTGCAGACTCATGGCTATAGAGAAAGGTGAAGTAAAATGTCTAAAATTTTAGGTAGCATCTTGGTAATGGAGCACCATCCAAAGCACTGAACTAATGTTTTTTATGCATTGGTTGGTTGTTTGGGGGTTTTTGTTGTTTGCTTCCCGCCCCTCCCCCC